>NC_045550.1:4267958-4449699 GCF_009769535.1 Thamnophis elegans
GTGGTGGGTTTCAAAAATTGTTGGAACCTACTCTGTGGGTGTGGCCTCCTTTGTGGGAGTGGCTTGCCACCCACGTGACCGAATGGGAGTGGCTTGCCGCCCATGTGACCGGATATGAAATGATGAATTAGTAGTTAGGTTGGTCCAAGTAGCTATTCAGAAACTCTGGCATTGACGCATGCAAGTCTTAAAGCTGTCAAGTTACAAGATCCTTGCCAGTGATGGGTTTCAAAAATTTTTGGAACCTCTTCTGTAGGTGTGGCCTGCTTTCCGGGTCCACTGGTGGAACCTCTTCTAACCGGTTCAGTAGATTTGACAAACCGGTTCTACCGAATAGGTGCGAACTGGTAGGAACCCACCTCTGTTTTACTCAAACAAAAACATAAGCATATATTCTCACATTCTACAGGTTATTTAGACATACTGTACACGCTTGCATTTTCTTGATCCAATCTTCAGAAATCAAGAACAGCGCTGGAAACACCAAAACCAGTTACTTGCTTAGCGTGTGACTGTCCATTCATCTTTCTGAATGTCTGCCTATTTATTTTGTGCAATTTGTATAAAGACATGAATGTAGAACACAGGAGAGACATAGGGAGGATTGTTCTCAAAGAGTTTTGCTTATGTGGAATGTGGAAACATAGCAAAATTGAAGCCTCTGGAAAGGGTCAATTCATTCTCTCTCAAAAAAGATTGTTCCCATGAGAATGGCTTGAGGTAATGGAAGTCAAATAAAAACATGCCAGGAAAATTTACCAGACCAAGCTGCGGCTTGCCAAGGCTTGTTATAAAGTGTGACAGTGAAAGGGGAAGTTGTGTTTTGAAGCCATCAAATCAAATGAAGTACTTTACACAGTGGGCTTCCTGCTCCAAATTTTCTGGAACCGAAATACTGGTTCGCTAAAATCTGAGCTTCATAAATGTGTGAACAAGTGAAGCTTTTAATGCAGAAAGTAACCAACAGAATTGTAAGCCTGAATTTGTTTCTACACAGCCTGAGTTTTCGGATCAACAAAAACAAATAGTGATTGTGGTGTTACAAAGGCCTTTGCTACATCATTCCATTTAATAACCGCACTGTTTTAAGCTTACGGGAAGACAGCCTCCGTCATAGAAAATACTAGTTCAGTTCCACTTATTAATATCTCATTAGATTTTTATATTTCTAAAGCTGTAACGAGCGGCATCAATAAGTCAATATGGAAGTTTGTAATGAATTATGAACAAGACTTTATACAAACATGTATCTCTACAGAATGTTCGTATCTCTGATGAGGGCAAATTGGCATCACTATTATAAAAACGGTTACTGCTACAAGCATATACTTATATGCTACATGTTGTTTGCTATCTGCAAATTCATAAATATCTCTTTATTTAACAATTTTGGTGCTCTATTAGTGACAGAATTATTGTTTGGATCCAAAAACCAGTCAGTCAGTCAGTTAGTCAGTCTGTCTGTCTATCTATCTATCATCTATCTAATCTATCTAATCTCATTTCAGCTTTATTTCGAATAATTCAGTGAAACACATATCTCCTCCTATTTTTCCAATTCTGAGAGGATGTAGGATTGAGAGAGCTGGACTGAAATAATGGTTTAAACATGGATAAAATCTACATAGAGAAGAGAAACAGAGAGAAGAAGGGAAACAACATGCAATTTCCAATAATATGCAACACAGTATGAATGAATGGTATGACTGTTATGTGGTTTTAAATTATGTATTGTTATGTATTGTTTTTATTTTTTATTTTTTTGTCTGTACCCCCCCCCCTTCCCTGATTTGATTTGTTAGCCGCCCTGAGTCCCCTTCGGGGTAAAAGGGCGGCATATAAATATAATAAATGAAATGAAATGAATATAGATCTTGCTATATCAAAAATCTTTGCATTCACAAAATCCTATTGGAAATGGAATTGTCTCTGTGGACATTCTCTTCCTGGAGGTGAGGTAGACTCCCACTCTACAACCTTGCTTGGGGTGGATGGAGAAGCACGCAACCATAGAGTAGGTTATTGCCCTAAAAGCCCTGCCATCACCTTTTAATTCATTTTTAACATCACTTCATCCTTTTAAAATTTTATACAATTTTTAAATGGTTTAACTATTTATTTGTACATCACCTAAAGTGCAAATGTGAGGGACAGGAACAATTTAAAAATTTGATAAATAAAAATAAATAAATAAATATTTACATTCAGGGCACTGTAATGCATATATGAATTTTAAAATCGTGAAATTTTAAATAAAATCTGTAAATACTCCTCTAAGGCTATAAAAAGCAAAGGCATGAGAAATGTCTGAGATTTATTCATGGAATTCATGTTAAAATTAATCTCAAAATTAGCTGTAAGAACTTTTATTATATATATTTGTTGCAAGTTTTACAAAGAACATTAAAAACTAACACAAACTAATAAAGAGTAAAAGCTGTAAATATATTTGCAGCAAATATATGTACAATTACACAATTATCTCTTGCTTTATGTTTACATTTTTTTCTAATCAAACCAACAAATAATAAATACTTCATTTTCTCTTTTATGCGAAAAAATTATAAAGAGCTTTTAATCAGTGATATAGATATTGTTTTCCACTAATCAAAGAGTTTAATGTAGCCATCATACCAATTTTCTAGCATCACCACGTTACCATATCTTTAACATTATTGCAATATAATATTAAACTACTGTTAAAATGAAATTAAAATGAAGAGGAAAAACTAGAGGATTAAAATGGTTTTTTTCTAATGGTAATTTTGAAGCATTTTGACTCCATTGATATGACGTAAAGTGAATGTTTGCTTTATACTTTAATTTTGGATTCTAACTTGATGCTAAAAATATGATAAATACTTGAATCATAGTTTCAAATCTAACCTTTCATCATACTATGATTATTTGTCAACCTGCCTTGAGTTTTCTGAGCATCTCATGTAATATTATGCGAATAAACTTTCAAGTTCCCATTCATGGTTTTTATCTGACATATAACTTACTTGTTAAGTATTTTGCATCTTTTAGTACTTGAAAAATTCTCCAGTTGTAATGACTCTTGGGTAAGAAAAGCAACAGCAAGATGGAAATAATTGTTCCAAAGCTGGAAATTTAAAAAAAAATACAAACATTGTCAACATTTTAATACTGAAATATATTGATACAGGTAAGTTAGCAAAAATGTATGTATTTATATTGTGTATATTAATGTCAATAAAACATCAAGCTACTGTATTTTTATTAACAGAATCGTTGTGTATTGTTGCCAGAGGTGGGTTCCTACCAGTTTGCACCTATTCGGTAGAACCGGTTCGTCAAATCTACCGAACCCGTTAGAAGAGATTCCACCAGTGGACCCGGAAAGCAGGCCACACCTACAGAAGAGGTTCCAAATATTTTTGAAACCCACCACTGGGGCAGGCCAAGTTGGTGCAAGGCAGCTTTGCCAGATTTTGTGTGTTTCTGTGTGATACCTGGTTCATTGTTTAGGTAATTGTGAGGTGGTTGCTGGTTCTGTGAGCTTCCTGGCACTGTCCTTTATAATTTCCCACAATGCCTTGATGGTTTCTATTCCAGTGGCTTTGTCTTTCCTGTTCTTAGGGTTAGGGGAAAAAACTGGTTTCATCTGCAGTCTTTGCAAGGTCCCCCACTCGGTCACATGACCGGCAAGCCACACCCACCTGGTCACATGGCTGGCAAGCCACTCCCACTAAGGAGGCCACACCCACAAAGTAGGTTCAAATTTTTTTTGAAACCCATCACTGACTGTTGCATTGGGGGAGTTCCATGCTGGATGTGGCTGCTAGATTGATAGTAGATTCTACCTCCCCACTTGATCTCTGCTCTCTACCTGTCCATCTTTTGTTATAAACTTCTTTTTTGTTTACACTTCTGTTCATTTCTTCCTTTGGGTCACATAGAGTGGCTCCACAGCAGGAAAGGCAGCAAATAAATTTAACAAATAAATATTGCTTTAAAAATGCACTTGTCTAGACATTCTAAAATCAAGTAAAACAGAAAAGGAATCAGTATCTATTTATATTGTACTTAAAGTTAAAAAAAAAAAAACACCGTTTAAAATCTTCTTAAATGTTTTTTGAGAGCTTCCCCAAAAAAGAGAGGTGTTCTTTTGAATACTAAGGGGGAAAAAATCATATAGCATACAAGGTTGAAGATGATATTTTAAGTTTGTTTTATGAGCAAAATAAGGCTTTGCAAAAATTATTCAATGAAGCATCTGAGAAAATTGTATGACATAAAACAAGTGACCTTATCTTTGCTTAATTAAAATAAAGAAACCCAAATGGTTCTTGTTTTATGGAACCAAGTTGCCTTCATGACGTTCTCTTGAGTTTAAATTAGTTCCTGATTCCATTCTAAATGATGATTATTACTGGGTTTTTTTTAAAATTCAAGACCACAACCCTAAAGAGCAATTTGCTAACATACAAAACTGCCCACTCTCTCTGAGTTGATTTGGTTAAAATAGACAGTTTGACCCATTAGTATTTGGATCTTGTTTGGTAGAAATATTTAACAGAATTTTCAAGATGAGGCTGCAGATTTTTGGGATGTCTTGGCTTGCAAAATCCACTTGGTGGTTTTTGCACTTAAACACCTTATCCATTGAGGGGAAAAAAACCTGAGATACAGCAATGTAAATTTCTTACGAAGCCAAAAGTATGAAAAGTTTGAAATAATAGCACGGAGGAGTTCTGGGAAAGGAAAAGGAAGACTTGAAGTCTGAAGAAGAACCTGCTTATAGGAACATTAATGTGGAGAAAAGACTTGAGATAGGCCACATACAAAAAGCCATACAGTCAAATATTCTTGTCTTAGAAATAAAATGTGTAAAGATCAATGTACTATCACTAATATGCCAGTACATGGCAACTGGTTTAAAAAAAAACAACAGATTAGAAAAGCTAATTAAGTTCTTCTGAAATTTGGTTTATGGTTTAATAATCTTTCAGAATTCTTCTTCTTAAATAATAAATGTGAAGAACCAATAATGCTGGATACATGGGAAAAGTTATGGGTAAGAAATGTAAAATTTACGCAAGCCCAAAATCTGAGGGAGAATTTCTACAAGATGTTTTATAGATGGCATTTAGATTCCAAAAAAATGGCTTGTATGTATCCGAACCTACAACCTAAATGCTGGAGATGTGATTGTGCTGATGCTACGTATTATCATATATGGTGGACTTGCAAAAAGGTCAAAGCATTTTGGATAAAAATATGGTGGATTATGCAAAATATCTTTAAAAAGAGGATAAAGTTCACCCCTCAGTTATTCTTGTTAGGTAGAGAACCGAGGTGGCGCAGTGGTTAGGGTGCAGTACTGCAGGCCACTTCAGCTGACTGTTATCTGCAGTTCAGCGGTTCAAATCTCACCGGCTCAAGGTTGACTCAGCCTTCCATGCTTCCAAGGTGGGTGAAATGAGGACCCAGACTGTGGGGGACGACATGCTGACTCTGTAAACCGCTTAGAGAGAGCTGAAAGCCCTATGAAGCGGTATATAAGTCTAACTGCTATTGCTATTGCTATAACTACTGATTGTAATGTTATAGAGACTAATTTGATTCTGAACCTAACAATGGCAGCAAGCTTGTTGGTGGCGCAATACTGGAAGAAGGAAGATCTGCCTACTATTCAAGAATGGGCATTAAAAGTCACAAACTTAGCAGAGATGGCTAAAATATCAGCATATCTCAAGGATCACTCAGAGGAGAAATATAAGCTGGAGTGGAGAAGATGGATTGATTATATTCAAAATAAATATGGGACTAAGAAACTCGAGATAGCTTATGATTGAAGAAGCAAGGAATGATATAATTTGTTTAGAGTTAGCTCAACAAAAGGGGAGTTAAAGTACAAGTGATGATGCTAAAGTCTATTAGTTTACTTTAGAATATGATTGTTCAAGATTTATACCCTGTATTTGCTCTGGGGGGTTGGGGGGAGAAGTGGGTTCGGGTGGGTTCGGATGGGGGAGGGGAGGTAAATATTTGTAAAAGCTTTTTAAATTTTTAATAAAAAAAATAATAAATGTGAAGAAACTGCATGGAGAACAACTTTGGTGATTTCACATCCTCTCTTTATCCAGATAGGATTGAAGGAGCCAATCTACTTGTCAACTCTCTGTCTTTTGCTCTACTTTTGGTGGAGCTATCTTTAATCCACCATTCTTCCCCAGAAGCAGGAATTCCTGGAAGGGTGAGGCATTTGCTTCAGCCACAAATGGAGCTTTTTGTATACTAATCTGATAGTATCCGAACTGGTTTTGTACTTAAATGTCTTCTCATTTGAAGTAAGGAATTTTTGTGAGTTTGTTTTCTATAAGGGAGAAATTATCCTCCTTTGTCATGTTAAATTTTAGACTTGTGTTTATCTTAGGATCCTGGAATTTCTTTATGTTTCTTAAATGTGGTTTTTAATCTAGTTAAACATGGAGAGATGGAAAATTATTTGAATAGGACATGTTTGGGGTGATTCTCTTTGAATTTAACTGACATCTGGAAAGGAAAAAAATGGCTTTGATTACAATAGACATGATGTTTAAGCTTTTCTCCCTACATTTATTTTATCTTTCTAATCTGCTATCATTTAAATTGGCTTTATATTTAATTGTCTTTCTTTTTAAAGTGAAGGATATCTGTGATCTTAAACAGTGAAACCACTTTTTAAATGTTGATTTGTCTACAGTTAAGAGTTGAAATATGGAATATTGATTTGAATACATGTCATTCATAGGTTTATAGGTTTATAGGTTTATTGGGATTTATATGCCGCCCTTTTCCCTGAGGGGACTCAGGGCGGCTTACAACCACAGGGGGGGGGGGTGCAAGGTCAAAAACAAAACAATATGTGAACAAAGAAAAGATAGTAAAACGCAACTTTCATTCAACAATCAAACACTCGGGCGGGTGAATTGGAAGCCTATCCCCAGGCCTGCTGGGAGAGCCAGATCTTGAGGGCTGCGCGGAAGGTCTGGATAGTGGTGAGGGTACGGATCTCCATGGGGAGCTCGTTCCACAGGGTCGGGGCAGCAACAGAAAAGGCTCTCCTCCGTGTGGTCGCCAGTCGGCATTGACTGGCAGATGGGATTCGGAGGAGGCCCAGTCTGTGCGATCTAATTGGTCGATTTAGGGAAGTAATCGGCAGAAGGCGGTCTCTCAAGTACTCAGATCCACTACCATGGAGTGCTTTAAAGGTGGTCATCAGTACCCTGAAGCGCACCCGGAGACCAACAGGTAGCCAGTGCAGCTCGCGGAGGACAGGTGTAACGTGGGCGAACCGCGGTGCGCCCACTATCACTCGCGCGGCTGCATTCTGGACTAGCTGCAGTCGCCGGATGCACTTCAAGGGCAACCCCATGTAGAGCCCATTGCAGTATTCCAGTCTAGAGATCACAAGGGCTCGAGTGACTGTTGTGAGAGCCCCCCGGTCTAGGTAGGGCCGCAACTGGCGGACCAGGCGAACCTGGGCAAATGCCCCCCTGGTCACAGCTGACAGCTGGTGATCAAAAGTCAGCTGTGGGTCCAGGAGGACTCCTAAGTTGCGGACCCTATCTGAGGGGTATAAAATTTGACCCCCCAGCCTAAGCGTTGGTATATTAGCCAAATTATTGGGGGGGAAGCACAACAGCCACTCGGTCTTGTCCGGGTTGAGTACCAGTTTGTTAGCACTCATCCAGTTCTTAACGGCCTCCAGACCCCGGTTCATCACGTCCACCGCTTCATTGAGTTGGCACGGGGCGGACAGATACAATTGCGTATCGTCCGCATATTGGTGGTATTTTATCCCGTGCCTCCGAATGATCTCGCCCAGTGGTTTCATGTATATGTTAAATAGTAGGGGGGATAAGACCGAACCCTGTGGCACCCCACACGTTAGGGGCCTCAGGGACGATCTCTGCCCCCCGACCAACACCGACTGCGACCTGTCCGAGAGGTAGGAGGAGAACCACCGCAAAACAGTGCCTCCCACTCCCACCTCCCGCAGTCGTCGCAGAAGGATACCATGGTCGATGGTATCGAAAGCCGCTGAGAGGTCAAGGAGAACCAGGATGGACGCATAGCCTCCATCTCTGGCCCTCCAGAGATCATCGGTCAATGCGACCAAAGCGGTTTCTGTGCTGTAACCAGGTCTGAAGCCGGACTGGAAGGGGTCAAGATAGCTAGCTTCCTCCAAGGCCCGTTGGAGCTGAAAGGCCACCACCTTCTCAACAACCTTCCCGATAAAGGGAAGGTTGGAGACAGGACGAAAGTTGTTTAAAATGGCTGGATCTAACGATGGTTTCTTCAGGAGGGGTCTCACCACCGCCGTTTTAAGTACGGCGGGGAAGTGCCCCTCCCGAAGGGAGGCGGTGACAACCGCCTGGATCCAGCCATGTGTCACCTCCCTGCTGTTGGCAACCAGCCAGGAGGGACACGGGTCCAGAATACAAGTGGAGGCACTTACAGCTCGAATGGCCCTGTCCACATCCCCAGAGGCAACGTCCTGGAACTCAACCCAGAACTGGTGTGGCAAGTGATCCTCCTGTGTCTCAGCTGGATCTACTGCGGTGGAGTCCAAGTCCGATCGAAACCGAGCTACTTTGTCCGCCAAGAATTGAGCATAATCCTCAGCCCTACCCTGCAAGGGGTCTCCCGCATCCCTCCTATTGAGGAGGGAGCGGGTTATCCTAAACAGGGCGGCTGGGCGTGACTCGGCGGACGCAACCAAGGCTGAAATATATGATCTTTTTGCAGTTCTTAGTGCTCGGACATAGTCCTTGGTGCAGGTAGTTAAGAGTGCTCGGTTCGCCTCGGACCTATCGGACCTCCACTGGTGCTCTAGGCACCTCCTCCGGCGTTTCTTCTCCCGGAGCTCCTCGGTAAACCAGGGAGGTCTCCGGGATCCACTGACCCGGAGGGGCCGTAGTGGCGCAATCCGGTCAAGAGACTCCGACGCCGCCGAGTACCAGGCGGCAGCCAGAGTCTCCGCCGAACTGTGGGCGAGAGTATCAGGAATAACCCCAAGCTCCGTCTGGAACCTCAACGGGTCCATAAGTCGCCTGGGGCGGAACCATCTGGTCGGTTCCTCCTCCCTACGGTGGGGGTTTGGCCTCCGGAAGTCAAGCCTCAGTAGGCAGTGGTCTGACCACGACAGGGGTAGGATCTCATTACCCCTCAGACCAAGATCACACATCCACTGCTCCGAGAGGAATACGAGGTCGAGCATGTGACCCGCTGCGTGGGTTGGGCCCCGAATTACTTGGGTCAAGCCCATGGCTGTCATGGAAGCCATGAACTCCTGCGCCCCATCAGAGCGTTCACCGAGCGATGGCAGATTGAAATCCCCCAGAACTATAAGCCTGGGGAACTCAACTGCCAGCTCGGCTACTGACTCGAGGAGCGAGGGGAGGGATGCTGCAACGCAGTTGGGAGGCAGGTACGTTAGCAGCAAACCCACTTGACCCTTGAGGTCCAACTTTATCAGCAGAGACTCACACCCGACAAGCTCCGGAGCAGGGACCCTACGAGGTAACAGAGACTCCCGGATTACAATAGCCACACCGCCACCCCTTCCCTGGGCTCTCGGCTGATGAAGCACCTGAAATCCCTCTGGGCACATCTCTACAAGGGGGACTCCTCCTTCTGTGCCCAGCCAGGTTTCAGTAATACATGCCAGGTCTGCCCTCTCGTCAACAATTAAGTCCCGGACGAGGGGAGCTTTGTGAACAACAGACCTGGCATTTAGCGACAACAGCCTGAGACCAGGGTCCTGACTACTCGCGCCATCTGGTCTTGGAGTGGGACTCCTAGGGCCGGAAGGAGGGATCTCTGTGATGTAGCGAACCCTCCTTCCCCGGTAATGGCCAGCCCTAAGGTCCCCGCCATATCTGCCTCTCCCTATCACGACCGCTATGCTCCGACCCACTCCCATGTCCATGGTCCCCCCAACCACCCCGGTACCCCCCGCCTTCCCCAGCAGGTCCTCCGAGTCACACATTCTCAGTTATCCACACTAACAGTTCCCACGTAAAATATTAAAACATATAAAATACAAAGGTAACAATTACTAAAAGTGGGCCATTCATTCAATTCCAGCCAACTCCCATACACTCAACATACTATTTAAAATTGCGCAGTTATAATATATAGTAATATGGAAACTGTGGAGGAAGCGGTGGCCTGCTCCTCTCCCTTCTTATGTCCTGGGGAAATGTCCTTAGCCACCAAGTCAAAAGTACGTAATATATAAGGTGGCTGTGTACAAGCAAGATTAAATACAAAGCTCCAAAGTTCATGAACGGCAACCATGTAGTCTTACCCCACTGGTGGAGGTTAGTGGGCTGTATATTCAAAGGTCTCTTTTCCAAAGATAGATAAGGGCCACAATGTAGGAGACCAGAGTTCAAGGCTGACTTGTGCCGCTCTTGCAGATGGAGGGAAAATTGCTGGTGTTTTCGGGGCTCAGTCCTCGTCACTGCAGCCGCCATCCTCTATCGCTCCCTGCCAGTTAAGCCACAAACCTACTCCTCCTAATGGTTAAATGAGCAGGGAGCAAAGTCCGGAGGGGGTTGCAACGATGATATACAATAAAACAGCAGATGATGAATAATAAAGTAGGTAACAGATAGTAAAGTAAGCAGAGATAAATCCGAGGGGGGGGGGCGTCTAGGGCAGTAGCACACACAACCATTCAATCCGTAGATTCAATGCAGCCTCCGACAGCCCCCTTCTTTAAAGTGAACTAAGTTAGAAAATTAACCCCTCTCAGCTCGCTAGTCACCAAGGCTCACAGTCACAGTCACAATCACTCAGCTCCAGCGAAGTCAACAGGCTGGCCAGAAAGGAGGATGTACAGATGTAATGCTGTGAGTCAGCTGTTTGGCGCCGCCATTTCCCTCCCTGCGTTCCTCCACGTTTTCCTTCCAACTTCAGCAGCTGCTGTTCCGCTGCTCTGGGACGACTAACAGGACCAGGGGCCAGCAGATAGATGGCCAGGGGGCTCACCAGCAGCACCAAGGGCTTCCAGAAATCAAGAGATGGTAAAATGATGGTAGGGGAGGCTCCGAACGCCCGCGCGCCGCTATCGCCGCCGCGCACCGCCGCCACCGCCGTCCTCACACAGCTGGACAACCCAGGCCGCCGCTGTAACGAAAATGCGAGCCTCCGGATTTCAGCAGGTCCTATGGGTTCCGCAGCTCTTGGGCTCTCCCAGGAACTCTTTCCAACGGTTTTTGCGGTCCGTTTGGAGGCTTCCCGGTGCTTTTTCGCCAAGTTAGTGTGGAGCGAAAAAGCCCGGTCGCCATTCAAAATATTCAAATTATTAAGAGCCCAACTGGATTGGAGAAGATGTTACTTATTAGTAAGCATAAATCAGAGTTCAGGTATGTGGTGAAGACGAAGTGAAGAGATAGTGAATTTTTTTATCCTTGTCATGAAAAAAGTGGGGATTGCTTTTTTAAGGGGAACATTTTCCTACTTTTTTTCCCTTGCCTTTTTGCATCTTCTTTCTCTTTTAGTCTATATTATCTTTTATTATTGTAATCAAACCTTTTAATAATATTATTATAAAAAAACTTAAATAATATGGATAAGTAAAATACAAATTGTCATTGTGTCCAAAATATATATAAACTCTATACATCTACAATATGCAAATTATTAGTCTATCATAAATAATTACATACATACCATATCTTATGCCACATATAGATAGCGCATTCAATGAGAATCTTTAAAAAAGAGGACCACAGAAATATATATTGAGAAGAGCTTTTAGAAATAAAGAAGACAATATTATTTTACCTGTAGCTCAAAGCTGGTTTGATCAAGGAATTTTTTGTTCAGCATATCTGCATACTGATTAATTGCTCGTAAAAAGACTCTAAAAGATCAGAAGAAAATTACATAAGTACACATTTAAGACTTTAGTACCTTTGTAAATTTGGCATTCCAATTAGTTATAAATCTAAAAGTGCTAGGAAAATAGATGCTATAGCAATAATTTCAAAATATGTGCAATTTTACCACTATTAAGTATACAGAATTCTATGCAGATATTTCAGAATCAATCAAGGAAATTAGCATATTTAGAATCTGATAAAACAGGAAGCCTTTGGATGAATTCATTTCTGTTTACCATAAGCTCAAGAAAAGATAATCAACAATTCTATGTACATATAAAGCAAATATATATATATATAAATGTATGTGTGTGTGTGTATATATATATATATATATATATATATATATATATATATATATATATATATATATATATATTTGTTCCATAAAGCCATAAGTCTTCATTGTTAAGAATCAATAGCTGATGAACAGTGCTTTGAAAATTCTACTTGTCAAAAGCTTTTATCTTTCTGCATAATTTATGCATAGTTCATCAAAAAGGGTATAATTGGATAAAAACCTTCCAGAAACGGATTTGCTTTCAGCAAGAACAAATCTTACTATTCAGTAACATAATGTTAAGTGTAATCCCTTGGCCCTCAAATCGAAGCTTTCAGATCTTCTTCACCACCCCAAGCAAGGTTGTAACAAGTGAAGAGAATAGTAGCAAGAGTAGATCACATTTCTACTTCTTCCTCACTATGGCTGCAGCAGGTCTGAGTTCCCCTAAGGCAGAATGGGAGAACTAGCTGCAGCCAACTTGCTGCAGCCAACTCGCCATGGCCAACTTGCTGTAGCCAACTTATCATCGCCAACTCGCCATGGCCAACTTGCTGTAGCCAACTCATCATAGCCAACTTCCCATGGCCAACTTATCATAGCCAACTCGCCATGGCCAACTTGCTGTAGCCAACTCATCATCGCCAACTCGCCATGGCCAACTCACTGCAGGACAACTTGCCATAGAATAATTTAACCATTCAATTTAATTATTTAAAATAAATAAAAAAATATTTTATTTTATTTTTTGTCATTCACATTCCCATCCTTTTTTATCCTTTCTTTAATGTGTCAGGCCTGCAATTATATTCCTTTTAGAATTTTGGCCTGCCACGCTTTCTCTTATTTCATTATGCTGTTTCTTTAGTATAGTCGGTGGGAGGGGGGAATAGAAGGAGTAGGATTGTGGAATGTATTGTTTTTCATTCTTTACTAGAAGCCAAGGTCATCCTTTATCTCCGCACTTTCACACCTGACCAGAAGCAGCTGGGCAGAGACGCCAGTGTGGAAGAAGAAGATTGGATCATGTGATGGATTGTGTGTGTGGGGACAAGATCATGAACTTTTCACTGGGTGGGATTCTGATGTCATTTCCAGTATTGGGATTAACACAGATGTGCCTAAGATGTCTGTCTTATTAAATTGGAACAGAAAGGATCATTTTGCCTTGGACTCTGATTTAATTCTGTATGATACTTGGAACGCTGACATAATGATTGTATTCCATCATTTCTTTGATATTAGTATAATTCTTGTTCCACGGCAAATTGGCCACAGTACGTTGGTTGTGGTGAGTTGGTTGTGGCGAGTTGGCTGCAACAAATTGTCATAGTCCTCCCCCCCCAAGGACTTCCCCTAACCTATCCAGATTCAGCAAAGCATCCATTCTGCTAACTAAGAGAATAAAAAGCTGACAATGATAGTGAAGAAGGGGGATTGCAATAGCCTCTCCCTTTCTTTTTAAAAATCAAAGATACAAAGTGAAAGTGCCAAAACCTTGCTTTCAAATGTTTCATCAGCAGATTGTTCAAATTGATGTTATTAACATGCCAAATAAAGTCTTGGTAAACTATCCTGACTTACTTTTTAAAAGGTATAAATAATACAAGTCTGAGACATTATCTGAAAGCTTTGCAATCATAAAGAGCAGACCCTAAAAAAATGTCTAATTATCTATCTGGTTTGCATAACAACTAATAGGATAAAGTGGAACCCACATTAGGAGAGAAATAATAAACTTAATTACTCCTTATACATTTCAATATTAATTAATAAAGTTTAGAAACTGAGAATATATGATATTTCATAGTCTCTTGAAGAGAAGGGAACTCTTCCTACAATGGAATCAACAGGTCTGCAAAAAAAAAAAATTTTTGAGAGCTGTTTGGGTTATTCCACGTAATCTTTATATTTTTTGGTGCGCTGAATCCGAAAATGACCTCCATTTTGTCATAGGACATCACGTTTCCTGACAATTTAGGTACCTATGTTAAATAAGGCAATAGCTCAAAATAAATGAAAATAGACTTATAAAAGTTTTATTACAATATTTTCATGAAAATCCTTTTTTGAACTGAAATGAGCTCACCTACACATACTAAACTTGATTCTTCTTCCTTGTGAGGCTCCTCTTGGTGCATTTACGCTTGTGAGTAGCATCTGGAATGTCTCTCTGAAGCATCCAAAAGTAGTCTGCCATCATTATAATGCTCCATTTTCCCTGCTATCTCCTTTCCATCTCTTTAATGTCTTGGTGGAATCGTTCACCTTGTTCCTCACTCACAGCTCCCAAATTTTCAGGAAAGTAGTCAAGGTGGGACTGGAGGAAATGCACTTTCAAACTCATCAGGCAACCTAAAGCTTGAAATGCTTTCAGCATTCTTCCGACGATCTTTTTGTAGTGAGAATCTTTGTTATTGCCTAAAAATTTCTGTACGACTTCTTTAAATGCAATCCACCCTTCTTTTTGAGGATCCGTCATGGTATTGACACACTCTTGATCAACTATAAGCCTTCTAATGTCTGGTCTGACGAACACACCTTCCTTCAATTTTGCCTCCGACAGGCATGGAAACTTGGTGACCAAGTATTTGAAGCATTCTCCATCTCTTGGAAGTGATTTTACGAATTGCTTCATCCATCCCAATTTTATGTGGAGAGGTGGTAGAAGAACTTTATGGGAAGGTACCAAAGTTTCTCGGAGGACATTTTTTTCACCGACTGTTAGCACCCTCGGCTGCCAACTCTTCTTGGTCCAGTGATTTTGCCGGTCTTGACTGTCCCATAGACACAGAAAACAAGGGCATTTGGTATAGCCAGCTTGTTGCCCGAGCAGCATGCACAAGACCTTCATGTCCCCACACACTTGCCAACCATGGTCTTCATATTTAAGTTTACGAGGAACCAATTCCAAGTTCTCATAGGTTTCCTTCAAGTGTACAGAATGACCTACAGGTATGGAAGCGTAAAAACCGTTGTGGAGTAAAACTGCTTTGAGATTTCTTTTTGAAGAATCTATAAAAAGACGCCATTGCTCTGAATCAGATTGGATTTTAAATTGTCCCATCAGACCTTTGACATCGATGCAATAAACCAACTTGTCTTCCTGGGCAAGGTAAGGAACAAACTCCTTTTCACGATGTCTGAACCATGAAGATGACACTCCTGGCAACAATAAATTCCTGCTTTTCAGCCTTGATCCGACTAACTCAGCGGCATCTTTGAGAAGATTCAAGTCTCTTACCAAATCATACATCTCCTCCTGAGAAAACAATTTTGGTCTTGTATCATCTTCAAAGTCAGAACTTGATTCGTCATCTGGTTCAGGAATGACTTCACCTTCATTGGAGCTAGGTATCTCTTCCAAAGTAGCAGGGGGCTTGGATACTCGTATATCTGTGCCATGGGGGATGGGACAAATTGCTGAGTGAAGATTGGGGTATGAAATGGAATGCTTCCATTTGGAATTAAACCCTTTCACATCGCATGAACAAAAGTAACAGTCATCACTATGGTTCTTTTGCTCTCGCCATGCCATAAGGATCCCATAACAGAAAGATTTTTTCTTACCCTTGAACCAGTTTCGGAGGTCCTCAACACACCATTTGCACACTTTATGAGGTGCCCAAACTTTATCTTGATCTCCAATTTTTAGTCCAAAGTATGCAAAGTATACTTTTTTCACAAAGTCTGTAATATTCTGCTGTTGCTTCAACACTATATTCACCACAGATGAAGCAGAAACTGTCTGGTGAATTAATACACTTTTGCGGAGCCATAACATAACAGTTGAAGAATGATGAGCTAACATGAATTGCGATGAAAAAGTGTGAACAGCCTAGAACCAAGAACCTGATGATGATTCGTGCACAAGTATGGCATGCAGAGCAGCTCTGTGTCTGTACACGAGACGTCATAGTGCTGGCCACGTCCCCTGCACTGACCGGAGATGCTGCTATCTGCCCTGTGTCTCCCTCCCACTGGATTCTTCGGGAAAGATTAACCCCTTCTACCATTAAAAGCACAGACTTAAAACTTGCTTAGCTTATGTATATATTGCTGGCTATCAGATTTACAGTGCTATATTTTTTTTACATAACTCGGACAAACCCTTTAAGGTTTTTTTTGGCATTTTATATCTTAAATGCACTTATGTGAATTAATTAATAGTAATTTGGACTTTAAATTTGGTTAAAAACCCATAATATAAAAAAATAACCAAAATTAAAAAAAAATGATAAATTTGAAGACAATTTTGCATGTTGTGGCAAATCAGGACGTCTAGGAGTTTTTTCAATATTTTATTTGTTTTCAACACACCAAAATACATGGAAATTAGATGAAAATAATCCAACTGAAGACTTGTGGTACATTTAAAAAATATCTGTTAGCATACGTCCTCTGAAAGTTATATCTGAATCTAATAAAAAATATTTTCTTTTAATCTAGTTCATTATTTTTGAAAGAAGCATATATATTCATATATATCACTGTTCAGCAAAATTTTATTCTACTAATAAAAAATTATTAAGATACAAAGCAGCCATACTGAGTTGGACAATTGCTGGATTCGTGCATCATTCTTAAGTAAAAGCAAGCCAGAATTTGTATGTACAATATATTGCACAATAAATCATGGCTTATAAATTACAGCTTCTTAGTCCATATAGCATACTAAGCCATGACCAAGAAATACTATGAGATATAGTATAAAGTAGTGGCATATAACAGTGTAGAGTAGTCACTTCATGTTGGCATATTATTTATCATCATGAGGATGGCACACACAGAAGAAACTTACTTAAAATATAGATAAGTATTTAAAATGATCAGGTGGAAACTGCTATAAAACTAATCCTTTAAATACAATCAAAGATGATATTCCGAAGATCATCTTGAGTTTACTCACATATTCCTATTTAGTAGACAGCTGACTTTAGAGGAGAACAGCAGGCTTGATATCTAATTCATAATCAGATACAATTAGTCCTCAACTTACACCAGTCACTTTATACAAGAGCCTCAGAATAGGTACTTTACGGCCAGTGGTGGGTTTCAAAAATTGTTCGAACCTACTCTGTGGGTGTGGCCTCCTTTGTGGGAGTGGCTTGCCACCCATGTGACTGGATGGGAGTGGCTTGCCGCCCATGTGACCGGATATGAAGATGCCGACGACACTTGTCAGAACCACCTTAAATTACCTCACACACAGCACTGGCATGCATAAGAATATGACATAAACTTGTTTTTTAAAAGGCATCTTTGGTTTGCGTTAAAACAACTTCAACACACGCAATGTTCTGATTGCACCACAAACGCAGTAGTCATCCTTACCTTTCACAGAGGCACTGAGTTTTATAAATATGAGCATGATAGTGTAGAATAATCATATCCAAGGACCAGTGGTGGGTTTCAAAAAAGTTTGGAACCTCTTCTGTAAGTGTGGCCTGCTTTCCGGGTCCACTGGTGGAACCTCTACTAACCAGTTGGGTAGATTTGACGAACTGGTTCTACCGAATAGGTGTGAACTGGTAGGAACCCACCTCTGTTTAAGGCTCATAAGGTACTTCCGGTCATTGTAAAATGTCACACGTATCTCCACAATCATGTGAAGGCATTTCAGGCAACTGCTTGTATTTTATGACCGGTTGCAGATTCATGAATTCATGATTATTATTTTTTTCCCACTAGAAACCATTAAAAAACACTCATTCAGAATAATGGGATCGCTTTATGACCGCCGTAAAATATGACAGAAAAATGGGTCCAGTCCCATGAATGCCTTGACTTACAACTGCAATGACCAAATTTCTGGTCCCAATTGTGATGATAAATTTAAGATGAAAAGTTAAAGTTAATTATGATATCTCAACACCCGATAGACGATTTCTCCAAAACACATAGACACACACAATGAAGTTTTCATCCTGCTTCTGCCACTTTTGTTCTTGATTAATATAAACAAAACTCATTGCCCAGAGGAGAAATGGTTGAAAGTAAAAAAAGAAAAGAAAAAAGGTCTTGCTCTTTCTACTCCAGCGTTATAATCAAAATTATAACACAGGTGTAGAATCTGTTCTGCTACATTAGTCTGAGAATACTTCTGTGGCAGGCACTGCTGGAAATGGATCACTAATGCTGGAAAAAGAACAAAATCTTCTGAAGCTTTAGGTAATCTTCTGACTGAGCCACACAAAAGCTGACATATTTTCATATTTTAACAGGAGGGAGAACATAGTTTTTTAGAAGCAAGAAAAGGTATGTTAAAGTAATTCTGGAGAGGATGTATTCTAGCAACGAGTGGGGAGTTGGGTCCACATAGCAATATCTGCTTTTTCAGGAAAAGAATGCATGTGCTCCTTCCTGAAGAAGACTGTCAAAATGCTAACATCCAGCTAACATCTTTTAAATCTCCATGACTAGTGTGTAATGCAGGGGGTCTTCAAACTCGTGGACTTCGACTCCCAGAATTCCTCAGCTAGCCATGTTAGTTGGGAGGAATCCAAGATGGCTTCCTCAGCTTGGGCCAGGGAGGTGGGCTACAAAGATCCCTCTCTATGATTTGTATCCTGTAGGACAGGAGTCTCCAACCTTGGCAACCCCAAGACTTGTGGACTTCGACTCCCAGAATTCCTCAGGTAGCCATGTTTGTTGGGAGGAATCAAAGATGGCTTCCTCAGCTTGGGCCAAGGACGTGGGCTACAAAGATCCCTCTCTATGATTTGTATCCTGTAGGACAGGAGTCTCCAAACTTGGCAACTCCAAGTCCCGTGGACCTCGACTCCCAGAACTCCTCAGGTAAATATAAATATAATATAAATATAAATTTAATAATGATATTAGTTATAGTAATATAATAAAGATATGCTATTAGCATAAAAGAGAGCAAATTTAAGCCTTGCTACCTTCCACATTAAAGAAGCTGAGAAGCTGAGAAGATGAATGAATGTCAAGCAATATTTGATTTGTTACTATATTTATTTTTTGTATCTATTTACTGACATCCAGGAATAATCTGTATTTTTGCCCAGATATGTTGATTAGGTAGGTTTTCAGATTTTTATTCAAATCAAAATTTTCCAAATATGTTGATCCTATCTAATCAGTCCACAGAGGTCTCATAATTAATTTGAGTTTAATACATCCATTAGATTTTAAAGAAGATTGTTCTTATTTTTTTCAACAAAATATATTTCTCGGATGAAAAAATATGATTTTTTTTAAACAAAAAAAATTGTCACTTGTATTACGAAGTGTTCCTTTTATTAGGCAAAGGAAACAAATACAGTATGACACTTAGAATGACAATGTGAATGCTATTTTTATGTGTCCCAGTTCTTAAATATGCCCAGCAATCACATCGTAGAATTTCAACTGCCAGGAATTGATAATTGTCTATAATCTTTTGAAATATGTCATATTATTTGATACATCTATCAATAATCCTTTAATTATAACTGCAGCAAAAATATAAACTGTGAAGATCTAATTAGATTTTTAAAAATGAAAAGACTATGATAATCTTTAAATTTTTATTTCTCTTCTGTCTTTTTCCCCCTTCTAGATAATAAAGTCTAACAAGTGATAAATCTGCCAACTTGCTTGGGTCATTAGGAGATTGTAGCGTTATATTTTGCATGTTTATTGAAGCTTATAATTTCGTTTCACAAGTGGGTTCAGCATGGTCTTAAATCATAAAGTCAGTTGACTTTTTCTGCTTTCTGGCTGTCCCTGTGTTTTTGAAGCCCAGTATGTAGAATCACTCTTTATGATAGCTTTTGTAGCTACAAGCAAAGCAATTTAGAAAACACTTTTATAGTAGCAATTTCTACATACTGCCTGCAACAAATTGCTTTGCCGTGGAAACATTTGCAAAATTGTTTAAGTAATACAAATAAATTATCAAATGATCATCACATAAACGAATAGAAAAGTAGTTTTGCATCAACAAATTCACTTCAAGTTAGAAAAAAAACCAGAATGATTTATAGGTAATCCTTACCGCTACAAGAGGTCTGGGAAATTCATTGTTAAGTGTTATGGTTATTAAATGTTATGGTTGTTAAGTGGGCACACCTAATTTTTATGATGTTTTTTTGCTGCGGCCATTAAGTGAAACCACAGCTTGCACTCTACATGGGGCTGCCCTTGAAGAGTGTTCGGAGACTGCAGTTGGTCCAGAATGCAGCCGCGCGAGCGATATCAGGTGTACCTCGGTACACCCGTGTTACACCTATCCTCCGCGAGCTGCACTGGCTCCCTATTAGTCTCCGGACGCGCTACAAAGTGCTGGTGATTACCTTTAAAGCCCTACATGGCACTGGACCTGGATATCTGAGAGACTGTCTCCTGCTACACACCTCCCAATGTCCGATAAGAACTCACAGGTTAGGCCTCCTCCGGGTGCCGTCGGCTGGACAATGCCGACTGGCGACCACTCGGGGGAGAGCCTTTTCTGTAGCTGCTCTGGCTCTGTGGAATGAGTTACCGGACCCTTCCCACCCTTGCAGCCTTCGAAAAAGCCACCAAAACCTGGCTGTTCCGGCAGGCCTGGGGTTGCTGATTTAAATCAGGTTCAACCCCCAATTGAACTGGATGTATGTTGGGTTTTTAAACTGTTTGTTATTGTTTGTATTCTCCCCCTGTATGTTATTTTTTATTTTATTCGTATTTGTAAGCCGTCCTGAGTCCCCCGGGATTGGGCGGCATATAAACCCATTAAATTACGAATTACGAATTACGAAACATCATGTGAATTAGACTGCCTTCTGGCTTCCTTAAGGACTTGGTTTGTTGGAAACTGCCTGGCCAGTTCACAAATGGCAACCACATGAGTGTAGAATGTCATAAGTGATGACACTGTGATGATCCTAAGTGCAAGAGTTTGTAAGTAAGTTACTTTTTTCAGTCATTATAAAGATTTTCAGTCATCCAGGTCATGGTTGTCACAAAGGTGCTTTTTCAAGAGGCAGCTGGACTTTCTGGTTTTTCTTTGAAAACGTTTTGCTTCTCATCCAAGAAGCTTCTTCGCTTTTTTCAGTGCTGTCCTAATTTTGAATGATTGATAAATGAATGGTTGTTAAGATACGACTACTGTGGTCAGCATCTACTCATTTCTTTTAATCTAGGGAGGAGCCAAGAAAACAAGATCTAACATGTGGACACTTTCATGTGAGTCAGGACCAGTGGTGGGTTTCAAAAATTGTTGGAACCTACTCTGTGGGTGTGGCCTCGTTTGTGGGAGTGGCTTGCCACCCATGTGACCGGATGGGAGTGGCTTGCCGCCCATGTGACCAGATATGAAATGATGAATTAGTACTTAGGTTGGTCCAAGTAGCTATTCAGAAACTCTGGCATTGAAGCATGCAAGTCTTAAAGCTGTCAAGTTACAAGATCCTTGCCAATGGTGGGTTTCAAAATTTTTTGGAACCTGTTCTGTAAGTGTGGCCTGCTTTCCAGGTCCACTGGTGGAACCTCTTCTAACCGGTTCAGTAGATTTGACAAACCGGTTCTACCGAATAGGTGCGAACTGGTAGGAACCCACCTCTGGTCAGGACCTCCATGACATATGGCCGATCTATGGGGACCAGTTAGCCATGAACTCCCAAGCTGCTTCCAACTGTGTACTCAGATTAAAGTGTCCCAGGACCATGAATCTGTGAAATTCCACCACCAAGCCAATCACAGCTTTGAGCAGTTCTGAAACAGAAGCTGCTATGCAGCAGGGAGGCTAAAAGTAAAGCGGTAATCCCATCTGTCCTCCAACTTTATAAGTAAGGTCTAGCTAATGTGGAGTAATACTTTTGAAAGCTTCCAACGTGTCCCAGGACCTAGATGACATTCCCTGCTTCTGCCTCTCACCCAGGGTCACAGTTCATGTCATAATATCTAGGTCAGCCCATTGCCAAGAGGGGTACCCCTTTCCCTCCATGCCAGAGGTGGGTTCCTACCAGTTCGCACCTATTCGGTAGAACCGGTTCGTCAAATCTACCGAACCGGCTAGAAGAGGTTCCACCAGTGGACCCGGAAAGCAGGCCACACCTACAGAAGAGGTTCCAAATTTTTTTGAAACCCACCACTGGTCCTTGGATATGATTATTCTACACTATCATGCTCCTATTTATAAAACTCAGTGCCTCTGTGAAAGGTAAGGATGACTCCTGCGTTTGTGGTGCAATCAGAACATTGCGTGTGTTGAAGTTGTTTTAATGCAAACCAAAGATGCCTTTTAAAAAACAAGTTTACATCCTATTCTTATGCATGCCAGTGCTGTGTGTGAGGTAATTTAAGGTGGTTCTGACAAGTGTCATCGGCATCTTCATATCCGGTCACATGGGCGGCAGGCCACTCCTATCCGGTCACATGGGTGGCAAGCCACTCCCACAAAGGAGGCCACACCCACAGAGTAGGTCCAAACAATTTTTGAAACCCACCACTGCCCCTTTCCCTCCATGCCCATCCAGATCTCAAAAATATAGATAGGTTTAGCCCTCTCTCCCATGGAAAAGTAGTGTTTATACAGGATGATATGGCATTGAATAGCAAGAGCCTGAGTCCAGAGAGTTACAAGGTGGAATTGGTAAAAGACACTGAATCTAGGTAGTTCTCAAGATACGAACAGTCATTTAACAGCGATGACAGACCTCTGAATGGCTATAAGAGCCTATTTTGACGTTATGATCACTGCCAGCCCAACTGGGACTTTAGTTTGGCAAAGTTCTATTAGATATAACAAATAAAGGATTTAACTCAATTGGACTTTACTGTCTTGTCTCTAGGCTGGGCATGAAACTACATGCAGGAAATCTTATGGGAATTCACAATAATGACTACAGATTTATTTTTAAGTTAATTGGGAAAATAATGTGACAGGACAGTAAAAGCTATGAGAAAAGAGCACTGGGAATAATAGCTACTTGAAGTCATATTTTGTATTTTTTTTTTCTGAATATATACAATAATTGCAATGGAATAATTCAAAATTCTACCCACAGTCTATCTCTGCCTACTCAGAAATACAATAAGTTCCTTGAAACTCATGAGAGTTACTTTCAGAGAACTATGTAGCTTTTTCACTTGAAAACTGTAAAAGAAAGATGGAAAAAAATTAAAGTCCAGAGAAAGAGGTAAGGTTTGGAAATTCCAGATACTCTAAGAATATAAAGGGACATTTCTACTGAATTAAGTGGCATTTGTTAGGCAGTGGATAAGAGTCTCATACAATGATCCATTTGACATTTTTTGTTTGGGAATGAACAGTTGTTTCCCGCTATTTCTTGCACGCTTTACTGGAAGTGTAAAGGAGAGAATTGGCCAGTTAAAAGGGGCTCCTGAGAACTCCCATGTTAGTGTGAAAATGGTGAATTTAGTTTAGAAGGCAAAGCCAGGGAGGAAAAGTCACTTTTGACATCATTTATGCTACCTTGGAGCAAAAATCAATATAAGACCTGGTCTTATTTTCGGGGAAACATAGTAATAGTTGTTAATCTGTAAAATATATTTTACAAGCAAAAATTATATAGAATGACACCATCTGAGCTGTTGGGATTGATAAGAGATGGAACATGTTCAGATATTATACATATTTAAGGAGGATTACAAACCAGTTTCCCACAAAGCAAAAGGAGGATGCCATAGGCAGACAGAAAGCCAATAGATAGAAAAACAGCATTTTCTTTAGTCTTGCAAATTACTTCTTACATGCTTTATCTAATCTAATCCATATTTAATTAATGTCTTCTATGAAGTAGTCTCACAGACATTCACATCACTATGTAGAACCGTATAATGATTTCAGTCCTCAGCATTTGAAAAAAAACAACCCGTGTTAATTGCAACCTACTGTCATGCATATTAATGTTTCATATATTACCATGAAAAATGTTAATAGATATCATTAGCTTTTAACTACTACTCTGTAGGACTGGGTGAAAATAATATAGCTTTCCAGCTTTCTCATAGTTGGGAAGTTTGGTCTGAATACTCTCTCATTCAAAGTCTCATCTATTTCAAGGAGAGGAACTGAAGAAGAGTGCCAACTCCATTCTTCCATGTTAGTACTGTCCAGAGGTGGGTTCCTACCAGTTCGCACCTATTCGGTAGAACCGGTTCGTCAAATCTACCGAACCGGTTAGAAGAGGTTCCACCAGTGGACCCGGAAAGCAGGCCGCACCTACAGAAGAGCTTCCAACCTTTTTTTGAAACCCACCACTGGTCCTTGGATATGATTATTCTACACTATCATGCTCCTATTTATAAAACTCAGTGCCTCTGTGAAAGGTAAGGATGACTACTGCATTTGTGGTGCAATCAGAACATTGCGTGTGTCGAAATTGTTTTAACGAAAACCAAAGATGCCTTTTAAAAAACAAGTTTACATTGTATTCTTATGCATGCCAGTGCTGTGTGTGAGGTAATTTAAGGTGGTTCTGACAAGTGTCGTCGACATCTTCATATCCGGTCACATGGGCGGCAAGCCACTCCCATCCGGTCACATGGGTGGCAAGCCACTCCCACAAAGGAGACCACACCCACAGAGTAGGTTCGAACAATTTTTGAAACCCACCACTGGTACTGTCACTCCAAAGTGTCTATTTCACAACTATCTTTCATATAGAAGGATAAAAAAGCTGTGCTTTTCTCCAGCAAAACACCTAGCATCTAAAGCAGTGTTTCTCAACCTTGGCAACTTGAAGATGCATTTGCTGGCTGGGGAATTCTGGGAGTTGAAGTCCGGACATCTTTAAGTTGCTAAGGTTGAGAAACACTGATCTAAAGAAGAAGTGCCTTCCCTTATCAATGAGCCTCATTGGAGCAAATTTTTGGTGCAAGAATTTCTTCCTCCATCTTCCTCTCTCTTTTTCATTCTTCAGCTGAATGAACCCTTTTTTCCCCATAATGTAAAAAGGTGGGAAGTATTGTTGAGAAAAATAGCTAAGATGGAGAAACTCACCAAGAGCTAAGAACCTCATTTTTTTCCCTTTCTGACTTGGTACAAAAGGACTGAAGTCCATAGACCTCTTCTCCATTCTCCTCCAGAGAGCTTTTGAGAAGGCAAAAATCTGCTTCATGAAAAGAATTGAATAATAATTCATTTCACTTCAATATAGAGAGAAATGATTATGGTGCTTTTAAAAATTGAGAATCCCTGCAGTTTAGTTTCACAGAAGCTTTCACCAAGAGAAAGATACCCCTAATGTTAATGAAATATTTATAAAATATGAAGAAAAATGCACAAATACATTTTTTTTTATATTAAGAAGGAAAGTTATCAAAAGGCCGGCAATTCCTATTTTTCTAAAGGAATGGTTAAAATCTCTACCTCAATTCTCTTTTTGCACTATCCTATTCAAAGGTAGTTGAATGTTTTAATAATTTCTTCACAAAGCTTTATATACAACACTTGTGTATCTAATTTTTAATTATTTTTCAATTTTTAATAAAAATTGCCTATATTTTGTAATGATTGTTTTTATAGTGTGATTATGATTGTTGTATACTGCTCAGAATCACTTCTGATGGGATGGGCAGCTATATAAATTTGATAAATAAATAATCTAAATAATAAACGCTTTTATAAATCCAATAAATAAAGAAATATTGCATTCTTGATTTATAAAGACATAAATAATTTTTAGAATGAGCTATGCTTCCTCTGGTTTGATACCAACCTCAGCTGTCAATATATTACTTTTTACTGAGAAATGTAGCAACTACTGCGTTTGTGGCGCAATCAGAACATTGCGTGTGTTGAAGTTGTTTTAACGCAAACCAAAGATGCCTTTTAAAAAACAAGTTTACATCCTATTCTTATGCAACTCAAAAGTGTCCTTAGTCTAACATTGTGTGACATGGTGTCTGGCACTTTGGTGCCAAACAAGCCTTATCACATAAATGCACAAGTAAATTTTTCAGTCACAGTGTAAATAGCTCAGGTTTGTTAATTATTTAGTTTCACTCATTCCTGAAGTCAAGCACAACAGTATCCTACAGTATTAGTGTTCAAAATGTATAGCGGTAGTAAGTCCTGAAAGTGCTGTTTTACAAATTGATCCCCCTACAAAGATTTTTCTGGTTAAATTTTTACATGCAGACCTGAAAATGCTTCTGTGTATCCCAGTGGTGGGTTTCAAAAATTGTTCGAACCTACTCTGTAGGTGTGGCTTCCTCTGTGGGAGTGGCTTGCCGCCCATGTGACCGGATGGGAGTGGCTTGCCGCTCATGTGACCGGATATGAAGATGCCGACGACACTTAAATTACCTCACACTCAGCACTGGCATGCATAAGAATAGGATGTAAACTTGTTTTTTTAAAGGCATCTTTGGTTTGCGTTAAAACAACTTCAACCCACGCAATGTTCTGATTGTACCACAAATGCAGTAGTCACCCTTACCTTTCACAGAGGCACGGAGTTTTATAAATATGAGCATGATAGTGTAGAATAATCATATCCAAGGACCAGTGGTGGGTTTCAAAAATTTTTGGAACCTCTTCTGTAGGTGTGGCCTGCTTTCCGGGTCCACTGGTGGAACCTCTTCTAACCCGTTCGGTAGATTTTACGAACCGGTTCTACCGAATAGGTGCGAACTGGTAGGAACCCACCTCTGGTGCATCCCACATTAAAATGTATTAGTATAGAGAAGAAACCTAGGTATCATCTCTCCGAATAAGCCAAAGTCATGTGTTTTATATATGAAATGAATAAAATAGGTGGATCACCACATTTTCAGCTTATTAACATCTCAAATTGATAGGGACGGAACCTATATAATTGCTCGAATCCAGATAACTATCAGGAAGCATCTAGTGTATACCTGCAGTCTGATATTTATATTTCATATTTGAACTGCAGCTCTCCATGCTTCATTAAGAGGCTGTTTCTAAATTTCAAATTCCATCCAGGCCTTAGAAATAACATTAAAATGGAGGTACTGAAAAACAGTGACAGGAAAAACCTTGTCACAACACACTCTTAAAATGCTAGTTAGAATGGGCCCAATGTGTGAAATTCATATCGCCTCTTCTATTGATTTAAAATCCCAAATGCTCCAAAGTATTGATTGTATCTTTTTACGTGATATTAGCAGCCAGTTGGTTTAATAGCAAAAAATAAAAACCTTCAGCAAATAGATTTATAAACAGAGCCTTCTTATACTAAATACACATTTGTTATATTTGGAAAATAATGATGCACACATGCACGCACGCACACAAACATTCCAAATTCCTTCTATTATTAATCATCAAAATGTTATTGGAAGTCTTTTTCGTGTCCTTCTTAAGCAACCAGTTTCTCTGCCAGATTGTAATGTCATACTTCATTTTTCTCAACAAAACTGTTTCAGCTGAAATGAAGTGAGATGTGTAATGAACTGACCAACTGAACTTTCCCTAAAAAGAAAGCTGTAAGTAGAAGTAAAAGAGTGGGGGATTTAAGATTTAGTTTATTTGTATGCCGCCCTTCTCCGGGAGGGACTCAGGGCGGCGAACAACTCAAAAGGGGAAAAAGGGGATACAAACACAATACACGTAATTAAAATACACACGAGTCATACAGCCATACAAGTCGAGAGGGGAGGGGAACTCATCAACCCCAGGCCTGCCGGCACAGCCAGGTTTTGACGGCTTTCCAGAAGGCCTGGAGAAAGGTGAGGGTCCAAATCTCCGCGGGGAGTTCATTCCAAAGGGACGGAGCTGCTACAGAGAAGGCCCTCCCCCGGGTGGTTGCCAGATGCCATTGGCTGGTAAACGGAACCCGGAGGAGGCCGACCCTGTGCGATCTAACGGGTCTATGGGAGGTAATTGGCAGCAGGCGGTCTCTCTTAATTATCCCTATTCTTGTTTGTTTGTTTTTGGCTCAGATTCATACATCTATCCTCATCATACAATTCTCTTTTTAATTAGTGTTATATGTAAAGCATATAATCCAAGGGCATTTGATAGTCCCATAGATATTGACCTGTTCTGACCCCCACCTCCGTCCAGTAACGAAAGCCGAGACAAGCTTAAATGAGAATGTCTTTTAATAGCAAGTCCAGACTCTCGGTGGCTGAAAGCCAAATAAACAAACAGATAAGGACTTTGGCAGCAACTCCGATAAACCTTGGCACCATTTCAAACAAACTCTGGCAGCAATCCAGCCTGCCAAGTTTGTTTCTCTTTAGTCCCAAATGTTGAATTCTGCAAGAAGGGCATGGCACAAGCAGTCACTTTTATAGTCTGGGAGAGGAGCTTAATGACAGCTGAGCGTAATTACCTCCTGTAATTACTTAGTTGTTCTTGATGCCGAGTAGCCCTTCGACGGCGTGTATCCGGGAACAACTCACTGTTGATTTCTGGATCACTCTCTCAATTTGAGATGTTAATCAGCTGAAAATGTGGTGATCCACCTATTTTATTCATTTCATATATAAAACACATGACTTTGGCTTATTCGGAGAGATGATACCTAGGTTTCTTCTCTATACTAATACATTTTAATGTGGGATGCACCAGAGGTGGGTTCCTACCAGTTCGCACCTATTCGGTAGAACCGGTTCGTCAAATCTACCGAACCGGTTAGAAGAGGCTCCACCCCCTGATCCAAGGCTCAGGCGCCACCTGGTGGCCAACCAGTCTCTCTGCGCCCTGCTCGGAGTCGGAACCCTGTCCAGGGTCCTCCACATCCTCCAGGGCCGACTCATAGGGCCCCTCGGTATACATTTAAAAGTAAATGTAAAAGTAGAATTGTTAAATTGTCCTACAGCGAGTTGTCCCATGGGGAGTTGGCCATGGTGAATAGTTCTACAGGGAGCTGGCCATGACCAGTTAGGCACAGCAAGTTGGCTGTGGCAAGTCGCCCATTCTATTCCCACATTTTGATATATCTGCAGTTTTTCGTGTTTGTCAAGAAGGAAAGACCCATTTCAAAACAAGTAGCAGAATTGCTAGAAAAAGAAAAGCAAATAATCCCAAAACAACAGTTTGAAAAGTTTGAAAAGCTGACAATCTATTTTTAAAAACAAAAATACAGTGAGTGACATATAGCTATATCATGCCATCATTCATTGTCATCATTTCATTTTGAAAACATTCTATACACTATAAATCTGATTCCTTATGAACAAACAGCAGTTGTAGATTTAATCCACCTACTGGAAGACCATCATTTTATGGCATTTTTAAAAAAATAATTTGTTAAATAGGACTTTGCATGATTACCTATTATCTTATTCATTTTCATCAATATATTAACCTGGAAAAAAAATGGAACTTCACAATGTAGTTCAGCAGAGAAAAAAATAAATTCGTGAATTTGTGCAGTGTATCTCCTGTGCTAATCTTCTATAGCTATCGTTTATGGTTTTGTATTTGCTTTATGATTATGAAGAGTAGAAATGCTGAAAGTGAAAGCGGTGGTCCTTTAGATTTGTATAGACTAAGAATATTTAAAATTTTTGGAAGGTGGCTTTAAACCTTGTTTATGATTCAAGGAATAGAGATTAGAATGAAAATTTGTAAAATAAACTAACATTAGTTATAATCATAAAGAAGGTTTAAAACCATAGCATCACGGTATGGCATGCCGGTTTGACAGCTGCGGATATAAAAAACATTACAGAAGGTGGTGAGGACAGCACAAAACATCATGGGCTGCCCCCTCACACTACTAGATGAGATCGCTAGGGCTCGCTGCCTAAGAAGAGGGAGGAAAATCCTCAGGGATAACTCTCCCCCTGGACCTCTCTACTCTCCTACCATCGGGAAGGAGATATAGAAGCATAGCCAGCTGCACAAACAGGCTGAAGAACAGTTCTTATCCATGGGCTGTCAGACTCCTGAATGCGAAATAACATGACTATGTAGTACGAAGGACTGGCAGGGTCAGCGCAATGTGTAACATGTTCACACTGGTGCAATAGGCCTGGGAGTTTGTTAATATGATTTATTGGGTTAGGGATTTTCTGTCTTCACTGTCGGTTGTATTGTGTTGGGGGAGGGATGCACTGAGGGAGCTCAACCAATCTCATTGTACATACATTGTACACTGACAAATAAATAATTCAATTCAGTGACTTGCCTCCTTGACCTACAATGCGGGCTTATAGTTCTTAGCTTGTTAAATGAAAATGCACTCTGGCTTCCTGTTCTAAATAAATCTCACACTCCAATTCAGATGGATCTATTTCTTTAATTTCCTTATCAATGTAAAATAATAATTATAGGTAGACCACAATTGAGCCCAAAATTTCTTCTGCAAAGTGAGACATTTGTTAAGTGAGTTTTATCCCATTATACACCCTTTCTTATCACAGTTGTTAAGTGAATCTGCTTCACCGACAAATGCGCGATGAAAAAAGCGCGACGTCAAAAGGGCGGCGACAAATGCGCGCTAACAAAAGCGCGCCATCAACAAACAACGTATTGGGACGTGAAAACAACGTTATAACTCTAACCCTAATCACGCTTTTTTCAGCGCGGTTTTGTGAGTGCGCTTTTGACGTCGCAGTTTTGTCGCCGCGGTTTTGTCAGCACGCATTTGTCGGGTCACAGTGAATCAGTGAATCTGGCTTCCCCATTGACTTTGCTTGTCAGGAGGTCTCAAAAGTGGATCACATGACTCCACAATATTCCAACAGTCATAACGATGAGTCAGTTGCTAAGTGTCTGAATTTTGATCAGATGTCCATGGGGGACGCTGCAACATTTGTTAATATAAGTATGAAAAACGGTCATATGTCGCTTTTTTCAGTGCCATTGTAACTTCGAATGGTCTCTAAACAAACTGTTGTAAGTTGAGGCCTACCTGTAGTAGTAAACAATAGAAATAATGTGTGGCTGATTTCTATAAGCTTATTCTTATTTTAAAAACAAACTTTAACATTTGACAATCTAAATGTCAAAAGTTACTTACATCTCAAATGCCACAATCGCTCATTATTTTGCAAACACGTTTTTGAATAAACAATAAAATTCCAATATTCACACAGCTGAAATTGGCACTGGAAAAATAAGGTAAGTATTACATCCTATTTTCAAAAATAGCTGTTACACGATAATGACTTATGACAAACTTTGTGAAGCACTCCTATTTTAATTTAACACTTCTACTACTACTTAATTACTTAGTTCACACCAAAGCTTTTCTAAGTAACAAACACATCTACATGTTCTTGCTCCTGACACTTGTTAAGAGAGTGAAACATAGCAAGCACTTCAAATGTGACTAACGCCAGTTCGGTGATTTGTTTTAAATAAATAAAGAAGAAACTCTTATAAAGCCTCACTCAAGGCTGAAGTATTCAAGGTGTTATTACAGAAAGCAGAGTCCATATAGTTTGTGGAAAATAGCTTGCGTTTTTCTTTCTTATCATTGTCATATTCATTTTGGGGGGAGAAATATCTAAGTAGAACGTATGAAACTTAATTTTAAATTCATTTTAATATCACTGCATATCAGTTTTTCAGTAATATATTTCAACTCATTTTTTTATTGCCTGCTCCTTATAAATTCTTAAACATTTTTAGGCAGGTAAAAAGCAATGTATTAAGACAAATTTCATAAGACGTTAAAATCCCATCCCTCTTTTCACCAGCAAGAGAAATCTTTCATTCTGTCTCCAAAACATATTCTTGAAATATCCACAATATGAGATATTTATTTATTTATTTATTTATTTATTTATTTATTTATTTATTTATTTATAAAATTTATATGGCGCCCAATCCCGAAGGACTCCGGGCATTCTGCTAAAGTAAAATGTTGTTTTGCCCTCATTTTTACAGTTGTTTTGTGATTAAATTGCAGAGACAGAGAAGCTTTCTAAAGAGAGGATAAGGAAAAAAATATATAACTAATAAGCATTAATTCCCTTAAAGAAATTTATATTTTGATTATATTACTGAGCCTTTGCGTCCATTTGCACTTGGAAAATTTTCCTTGGGCAAAGGGTACTTATATGCTATTAGAATTTCAGGAATAAAGTACAGAACCATTAAGTATTTGAACATTTTATTTGTAGTAATGGGAAGACTTAATTTCAGTATAACATTTGAGGTTTACCAAATTAGATACTTTGGAATAAAATAAACCTCATACTTCAAAATCTATCTTACCATACATCAGCGTGGACAGAGCATCTGGCTTGCCATTAAAGAAAAATATAAACAAGCAAGCTCAATGAAATTAAAGCTATTCTATATGTAAAAGGGAAGGTATTGCCCAGAGCTGGGTTCCTACCAGTTCGCACCTATTCGGTAGAACCGGTTCATCAAATCTACCGAACCGGTTAGAAGAGGTTCCACCAGTGGACCCGGAAAGCAGGCCACACCTACAGAAGAGCTTCCAACATTTTTTGAAACCCACCACTGGTCCTTGGATATGATTATTCTACACTATCATGCTCCTATTTATAAAACTCAGTGCCTCTGTGAAAGGTAAGGATGACTACTGCGTTTGTGGCGCAATCAGAACATTGCGTGTGTTGAAGTTGTTTTAACGCAAACCAAAGATGCCTTTTAAAAAACAAGTTTACATCATATTCTTATGCATGCCAGTGCTGTGTGTGAGGTAATTTAAGGTGGTTCTAACAAGTGTCGTCGGCATCTTCATATCCGGTCACATGGGCGGCAAGCCACTCCCATCTGGTCACATGGGCGGCAAGCCACTCCCACAAAGGAGGCCACACCCACAGAGTAGGTTCGAACGGTTTTTGAAACCCACCACTGGTATTGCCATACTTGCATGCTGTAAACACAGTGATTCTCAGTGGGTGACATGAATATTACAGGCAATATACAAAGACCCTGAATATAACATGAGTCAAGTCAATTCAGGGGAAGGAAAGACAAGGAAGGGAAGAGAGGAGACGAGGACAAAGCAACATCTCCAGTCCAATAGACTGAGGCAAGTTGGATTACGGATCAGAGCTATGGCAGTATTCCAATGGCAGGAAAACCGAGGGCTCAGGTTCTCCAATATATTTGCTAGAAAACTCCATTACCTCCCTTCAACATGTTAGTATTGATACCACTTTATAATTCCTTGGTAAGGCCACACTTGGAATACTGCATCTAGTTTTGGTCCCCATGATGTAAGAAATATGTTGGGACTCTAGAAAGAGTGTAGAGAAGAGCAACCAAGATGATTAGGGGACTGGAATTTATAAATCATATAAAGAATGGTTGCTGGAATTGGGTGGGTATGTCTAATTTAATGAAAAGAAGGATTAGGAGCAGGGGTGGGTTTCAACCGGTCTGCTGTGGTCTGCGCGGACCGGTTCGTCGGTGAACCCGGAAGTAAGTAACTTCCAGGAACGCCGAAGGGTCTACCCGCGCTCCTTACCAGTCTTTGAAGGCTTCTGCGCTTCCACGCAGGCGCATGGCACATACAGCATCTGCGTGATTCTCCGCGAGCAGCTGGAGCATCACGCAGGTGCTAAGACACATGCGTGAACTGCGTGCATGCATGAGGACGCCGCCAGCCCCATTCCAAACGAACCGGTTGGAACGGGATAAGCAACCCACCACTGATTAGGGGTGACATGATAGCAGTGTTTCAATATCTCAAGGGTTGCCACAGAGAAGAGGAATCAAGCTATTCTCCAAAGCACCCGAGGGCAAGACAAAAAGCAATGCGTAGAAATTAACCAAGGGGAGGAGAAACTTGGAACTAAGAAGAAACTTCCTGACAGTTAGAACAATCAACAAGTGGAACAACTTGCATCCAGAAGTGGTGAATTCTCCAAAACAGGAAGTTCCTAAGAAGAGATTGGACAACTATTTGTCTGAAATGCTATAAGGTTTGCTTCTTGAGCAGGGGGTTGAATTAGAAGACCTCCAAGGTCCCTTCCAACTCTGTTATTCTATTCTATTCTAATTTTTACTGGAGAGAGCATTGGGCAGAGAATAGGACTGTAACAGTTTAGTTTATTTTTTTTTTAGTTTTATTAACATTTGTATGCCACCCACTCCCTTGGGACTCTCTCTCTCTCACACACACACACACACACACACACACACCACAAACAAATAGATGGGGACGAAAAATTTCATGTAGCAAATAGGGAAACCTGGCTAATAATATTTGAAAACTTATAGGTAGTCTTCACCTTACAATCACAATTGAGCCCCAAATCTTTGTTATTAAGTGAGATATTTGTTAAGTGAATTTTGCCCCATTTTATAACTTTTTTGTCTCAGTTGTTAAGTGAATCATTGCCGTTGACAAGTCAGTAACCTGGTTGTTAAGTGAATCTGGTTTCCCCATTGCCTTTCTTCTCAGAAGGTCGCAAAAGGTGGTCACATGCCCTTGGGACCCAGCAACAATCATAAATATGAATCACTTGCCAAACATCTGAATTTTGATCACATAATCACAGAGATGCAGAAAAGGTCATAACTGTGAAAAATAATCCTAGGTCGTTTTTTTCCCCAGTGCTGTTTAAACTTTGACCGGTCGTTAAACAAACTGTTTCAAGTCAAGGACTACCTGTATTAGCAACTAGGCAGGCAGAACAGTTTGAGGACGGTAATTTTCAAAGAATAATGATCATTCTGATCAAACAAAAAATGTTTGGTAAAAATAATAATATGAAGAATGAGGTGCAAAAGACCCAAGCAATACTTAAGCCTTCAATATACAGAAACAGAAGATGACGGAATATACAGAAACCTACATAAAGCAAAAGTCATTTGCTTTGGGAAGATGACTAGCCTAAATAATGCTGTAATAAATCTCATTACGGTTCTCCTGCTTCACACGATAGGTTTAACATTCAAAAGATCTTAAACCAATTACATCTTTATAAATTATTTCAAAGGTATTCACTAATATGCAGAGAACTTTCATCTCTTGCTACAGTATTACTGTACTGGTTAATCTTGACAGACACAGTATTTTATTAAAAAACATGTTCTTTTACATTTTAGGGTCTAAAAATCCATTTTTTTTCCTTCCTGTAAAATATCAGGGGCCTAGAAAGATCAAGAGCTGATGCAAATAGCTGAGCCTAAGGATGCCTACTGCAAATAATACTCAAATGTCAGCTGAGTCCCACCCACAGATACACAGGGAAGGTGTAGACTAACACCTTTATGCTCTAATTATGTGTTTTCTTGTATTGAAAATAAAGCTAGCTTGCACAGACTTTGAACTTCTGCCGGATTGCTTTTGAGTATGAGTGAAGTTTGACAAGCCTAATTTTATTGTTCGTATTTAAATATAGATTTACTCAAAAGGAAGATTGTCTTCGTGCCTCCCACTAATTACCCATGGGTAGGGTTGATTTCATACAACTCTTGCGGAGAATCATCCTTTTTCCTTCTTGCAAACAAATAAGAAAAAAAAAAGTTCAGAAAAGAAAGAATACTGAAAATATTAGAGGCCTAGAAGGAGAGAGAGAGATTATTTAAAATATTGGAGGCCTAGAAGGACAAGGAGCTGTCTTCTTGTCCTTCAGTAGAGACAGATTACTTAGATTTAATTGTGGTTCTTTCATCATATATGTATCATCAGTGGTAGGTTGCAGGCGGTACGCCCCGGGTACCGTTCCGGTGCTCTGGAGGGCCCACCTGCCCGCCGTCTTTACCTGTATTTGAACTCTTCGGCGCTTCCGTGCACGCACATGGCGCATGCAGCGCCTGGGCGACGCTCCGCCGAGCAGCTGGAGCATCGCAGAGGCATTGCTGGAGGGTATGACGCATGAGCGCTGCGGGCACATTCATGTGGTGGATGCTGGGCCCGGTTGCACCGGGATATGGAACCCACCATTGTGTATCATATATGTCTCACAAACATGGATTTTTCTCCTACAGTCATCTGCAGAAAGTTCAAGAGCAGAGTGACATTTCGGAAGAAAAGTCCTACATAGTTTCTTCAGTACTCCCAGCAATGCTTAAAAACAAAATACAGAATGTCTCAGAAGAAAATGAATATTCAAAGGACTGCTCAAGGAACCTCAGTAAGCAGTAAGTGTTCGGAGACTACAACTAGTCCAGAATGCAGCCGCGCGAGCGATATTGGGTGTACCAAGGTACACCCACATCACATCTATTCTCCGCGAGCTGCACTGGCTTCCTATTGGTCTCCGGCCCAATTCAAGGTGCTGGTCATCACCTTTAAAGCTCTACATGGCCTAGGACCCGGATATCTGCGAGACCGTCTTCTGCCACATACTTCCCAACGAAGGAGGACCTTCTCCGGGTGCCGTCAGCCAGACAATGTCGACTGGCAACTACCCGGGGAAGGGCCTTCTCTGTAGCCGCTCTGACCCTCTGGAATAAACTGCCCCCAGAGATCCGGACCCTACCCACTCTCATGGCCTTCCGAAAGGCTCTTAAGACCTGGCTATTCCAGCAGGCCCCGGGCTGTTGAACTCACGATTGAGTTCCAGCCCCGATTAGACTGGGTATATGTTGTGGTCTTTTTAATCTATGTTTCTGTGTTTTTAACTTCTATTTTTTAAATGTATTGTTGTAAGGCGCCCGGAGTCCTTCATAAATTCATTAAACATCAACATCAACAACATATAGGCAAACAACATGTTATTTATTATTGTGGTCTCATCACATTGTACTTCTGGATGACTTGCAAGCCAGACTCACTGACTGAGGGACGATCAACTTGATTTGGAAGTACTTAATAAAGATCAGAGACTGAAATGAAGTCACAAAGCCTATACCTATAGCTTAAGAATTTATAGACCATAAAGGTGGGCTCCCCAAAAAGGGGATGATGGTGTGTCTATTATTCTTATGGAATAGGCCCATCTGCCTTTGGTAAGGGAGTTTTGTCATTATAGAATCCAAAATGACTTATTTCTGTGAAGAGCTGGTGACCTTTCTTTTTGACGCTTATAGCACTCCAGTAACTAAGGTGTTTTTCTAATCAGTGTGTCCTACAAACATAAAAAGACAAAACTAATTGAACATTTAATGAATGCCATGATGACATATTCACTGAAGAAGAAAACAAAGACAGCGACATAATATCCTGACTGAAGTAGGATAGTTATTACCTTCAGAAGCAACGTGGCAGCTGGAATTTATTCTTTTTTTTTCATGGCACTTAGGTGGCTGTTTTAGTTAGCTAAAGATCATTTTGGTTTTGTTTTTTTTAATGTTTTGGAAGGGAGGCTTTGGTGGAATAGCTGGGGTGAGAAAAGGAAATATGCAAAAAAAGAAGAAGTGAGTTTTACAAGGGAGTAGAAAGCTACATGATGTTATGAGTATATATGATTGGCTATGCAAAAAGGCAGGTCAGTAAGAAACAGAATAAGAAAAAAGGACATTTTTGGAAGGGAAGGGAAAATAGGAACGGCAGTAGATTGGGTCCAGAGCTTGAGCCACCAAATCCTTAGATAGCAGTTAGCAATAGCAGTTAGACTTATATACCGCTTCATAGGGCTTTCAGCCCTCTCTAAGCAGTTTACAGAGTCAGCATATTGCCCCCAACAACAATCCGGGTCCTCATTTTACCCACCTCGGAAGGATGGAAGGCTGAGTCAACCTTGAGCAGATGAGATTTGAACCGCCGAACTGCAGATAGCAGTCAGCTGAAGTGGCCTGTAGTACTGCACTCTAACCACTGCGCCACCTCGGCTCTAGAGACCCATGGAACTAGTAAAATTGATTTGTACATAGTGGATAAAGGCAAATTACTACTGGAAGATAACAAAGCAGCAAGATGACACTTGGTTGGACAGCAGTGGTGACGTTGGAGGAGAATCCAATTCTCCTAGGTTTGTTGGTTGGTTTTTTTTTAATAGATAAGATGTGATCTGGATATTGTAGCCATTGACACCTGTTGTGGCTCGGTAGGAGCCTTTGGAGCTGCTATCAGACTGACACAGAAATCTCCTGGATTCAGGATACTCACAGGAGAAGATAACAAGCAGCTGTGGCTCATTAAGGATCTCCTCCTGCGGATAAAAGATTGATGGTGCCACGCCTTAGTTGCAGAAGTCAATGTCATTCGTTCATTCATTCGTTAGTTCCTTTCCTGTTCTAGTTCGTGTTCATGATTCAAAGAAGCACTTGGATAAGTGATTTGCTGTTTATAAACCTGGTTTGCTGTGAGAGTTTGTTTTTGCATTTGCTGTTTAACTTTTTGCCAGAGAATTTATCTATGTTTATTTTGGGCTCGCAGCCAGCAAAAGCCGGGATTGATAAAGACATTCCGTGGTGGCTGTGTGTGGCTGTCGTTTCTGAACGAGCAAGGAGGGGGGTCAGAACAGACACCTATCTTTTACTTTGGTCAAATCACTTTCTCTTCAAACTGCAGGTTGTGATTATACTGGATCTCTGCCAGGGTGAAGGACCTATTAAGATGGTCCACCACAGGCAACCGATGTAACTGGATGGCTTTCAGAGGTACTTGAGGATTTTTCAGATGATTTGGTAGAATGTTATGCCTTGTGGACTTTTGAAATGCAAAGACCACTTGATGAATTTGCTTCTGCAAGGCCTCTTCCCTGTCATTTTAGGGCTTACTGGAACACCGGATATGGAAGACAACACAAAGAAAAGATACTTCAAACGGCTGTATTGTAAGTACGGTAAGTGTGAACTGACTGAGAATTGGCATGAGTTCTTATTTGTGTCTTCAGGGTGGTCATAAAAAGCAGAGGAGCTTCTGTTATATTGCATCTGTGAATTCCCAGCCAGTGGTGCTGCCTAGGATGACCCAGAGCCTTTCAGGGAAGAATGAAAGGGAGAAATCACTCATAGGTCATCCAAATAAATGTGTAGGCTTTCCTTCAGGTATATAATGCATATTGATTCTGCCCTGGATATCAGTTGACTAGAGATTGTGAGAACTGATGAAATGGGTATAATTCTGCAGCACGAATTTCTGTCACAAACCAAATTCTGTTTTATCTAGTAAGAGATATTAAAAATAAACTTAACCCAGAATGTCGAAATTATGGGTTAAACGAGAGTTCCAGCAAAGAGTTTTTGAGATCTTTATGAAAGTTGTGAAATAGCAGGACATGGTCCAAAGGTTTTACAGATTAATAACAACAGCAACAGCAACAATAATAAATCATGTGGTTAGCTCCTGCAAAACGATTACACAGACTGACTAAACTCAATGGCATGACAAAATAGCAACAATGGTGCATTGGAAGATCTGCAAGAAATACCATTTGACTGCAAGCAAAAATTGGTGAGACCATAAAACAGACAAAATACATAGAAGAGGAAGAAGCCAGAGGTGGGTTCCTACCAGTTCACACCTATTCGGTAGAACCGGTTCATCAAATCTACCGAACCGGTTAGAAGAGGTTCCACCAGTGGACCCGGAAAGCAGGACACACCCACAGAAGAGGTTCCAACATTTTTTGAAACCCACCACTGGTCCTTGGATATGATTATTCTACACTATCATGCTCATATTTATAAAACTCAGTGCCTGTGTGAAAGGTAAGGATGACTACTGCGTTTGTGGTGCAATCAGAACATTGTGTGTGTTGAAGTTGTTTTAACGCAAACCAAAGATTCCTTTTAAAAAACAAGTTTACATCATATTCTTATGCATGCCAGTGCTGTGTGTGAGGTAATTTAAGGTGGTTCTGACAAGTGTCGTCGGCATCTTCATATCCGGTCACATGGGCGGCAAGCCACTCCCATCCGGTCACATGGGCGGCAAGCCACTCCCACAAAGGAGGCCACACCCACAGAGTAGGTTAAAACAATTTTTGAAACCCACCACTGCTTTGAAGGATAGAAGGAAGACTCACTACTAAAGCAACAAGTCAGATCAATGAAACTTGCGCCTAGGCCAAGAAAATAACTTGTAAAAAGGCTCAGAAGCAATTCCCTCTTCCTTCCCAATTCTCATGAAGAGAAAAGGAGGGCAAGTAGCACATTCACATTTGCAAATGTTTGCTAATGTAGCTGTTGCAATATATGTAGATTTATTTGTCTGAACAATGTCTGTTTTGGTCTATCTGATAAGGCTGACACAAAATTTAAAGCTTTTTTGAAAGTATTTATCATCTCTTCGAAGAGATTCAGTGGTGGGTTTCAAAAAGGAACGCAGTTAGCCTGCAATACTAGACTCTAACCATTGCGCCTCTGTTGCTCTATAAGGCAGACATTTGCCTTCTGTTCTTGTGAAGACTCAGAGTTGCATCCTAATGAAATAGAACAGTGTGGCCTGCAGACTGGTGCCAATCCATGAATTGTTCATTACTGGATTGCAACAAGGTGAGCCAAGTATTTGAGAGTGTTTAGAAAATTTTATAGCAGCTTGTCCTTGTTGTGATAATCATCAGACTTGTCTCACTGACCAAGACATAGACTTGCTCACATGTTGTCGAACATGCAAGGGGACACAAGCTGCATTGTACTTGAGAGACCGCCTGCTGCCAATTACCTCCCACAGACCCATTAGATCTCACAGGGTTGGCCTCCTCCGGGTGCCATCTACCAGCCAATGCCACCTGGCTACTACCCGGGGGAGGGCCTTCTCTGTGGCAGCTCCGGCCCTCTGGAATGAACTCCCCCGCAGGGATTCGGACCCTCACCTCTCTCCAGGCCTTCCGAAAAGCCGTCAAAACCTGGCACAGAGTAGGTTAAAACAATTTTTGAAACCCACCACTGGAAGAAGCTAAAGTGCTCTTGGACTTCAGAATTCAAACAGATAGACACCTTCTGCATAACACTCCAGTCTTAATAATTGTTGATAAAAAAAGACAAAAATGGACACTGATGATGTTAACTAGTTTGGTAATGAAACATCTGGAAGAATAACTAATTATCTGTAGAAGTATTTGGAAGAAAAATGAATTTTTAAGAGTTTACTATAAATTAACTTTTTCTTTATTGATTAGTATTGCTGTGATAGCTATCAGGACTTAACAACTACTGTCTAATTCAATGAGGGGGAAAAAACAAGGAGATAATGTTAAAACATTTTTTTTAACCAAGGCATAGAAAGTTTTCTGAAATTGGCCCTCTTCATTAAAAAAGAGCATCATTCATTTCCAAAAGTTTCTTATCATTCACAAAGAGTGGTATACACACAGCACTAAAAAAAATAAACAAATATTTAATCATGTTAAAAGCATTGTAATTTGGCTTTGACTCATTCATCAATAGAAATTATACACTAGAGGACAGAAATCTAAACAAGTATTGCAGCATAAACTATGATGAATGCTCAGCCCTAGACAGATTGTAATATTATTTCTACACATGGCTGAAGCTTTTCCTAAATTACATTACTGTAAAATAAAGCAACTCAATATAGACTTAACACCCTAAGGAGGAAATGCCATACAAAATAAAATAAAAGAAAGCTATATAATTGATTAGGATTAGTAACATTACAATATTATCACTATTGGTATAATGATATTATACAAAACTTGAGAAGTGTTTTTAATGTATATCTGTTGATTAATATTGAACATGTAAGAAAAAAATGTTATAAGGCTTAAGAAATATCACAGACCAGTGATAGCAATAGCAATAGCAGTTAGACTTATATAGCGCTTCATAGGGCTTTCAGCCCTTTCTAAGCGGTTTACAGAGTCAGCATATTGCCCCCAACAGTCTGGGTGCTCATTTTACCCACCTCGGAAGGATGGAAGGCTGAGTCAATCCTGAGCCGGTGAGATTTGAACCGCCGAACTGCAGATAACAGTCAGCTGAAGTAGCCTGCAGTGCTGCACCCTAACCACTGCGCCACCTCAGCTCAGTTTGGTGATCCAAACTGTTAATCCATCTGTTCAGTTCTATACAGATGTTTTTTTTCTACGTAAGGAAATAATATATTCCTAAGCGCTAGAAAATCAGCACCCATAAACTCTGTATTCCCAAGTGAATTGCACCACTGTGTATCTTAAAAGCAAGTACCTAAAAGATACATAAAGTACATGTTTCGTTTAATAGCTGACTATTGGTACGGACAATTTATCAAGGCCCTTCTTGTAAACCATCACATCACTTTCATTTTAGGCAAAGCTAGAAATAATTAGGCTAATTTAATTTCCCCAATTTTCTTTTCAGATCATTGGGTTAACAGCATTTTTAATCATTTCCTGCCTAAATTTGGACAGCCATCATTATATCTAGCTAGTACTTTTAGAAGTGCTAAAAAATCAGTCTTGCAAACAGCTAGAAGAATACTGCATGAAAGGCCACAGCACACTTGAGTTTGTGCAAGTCAAAAGGATTCAAACACCATTTACTGCTCATAAAGGGATCATCAAAAGGAAAAGAAGAAAAGGACCTCTCCAACCAACTAGGTGTATAGAACAGATGGCGAGAATATACAGAAAGTCTACCCTCCTCAGGATCAGGAAACAGAAACAGAAACAGAACCAGTCATCCTTCGAAAAGGTCATATGGGCAATGAGTTAACTGCCAAATAATAAGGCTCCATATGTTGATATCACCAAGATAAAGAAGTGTGGCAAGGTTGAATTTTCCCCCCACCCTTCTTATTCAACCTGTAAAGTTGAAGTGAACATGAGAAAGCTGGAACTTGAAGAGTTAAAAAAATATGGAGTAAAGATTAGAAGAAGGAATGTCAACAGTCTTTGCTATGCTGATGACATAAATCTCCTCTCAGTAATCAATGAAAGTATAAAACATCTGATCAAAAAGTTGAATAGCGATAGCAATAGCAGTTAGACTTATCTACCGCTTCATAGGGCTTTCAGCCCTCTCTAAGCGGTTTACAGAGTCAGCATATTGCCCCCACAGTCTGGGTCCTCATTTTACCCACCTCGGAAGGATGGAAGGCTGAGTCAACCCTGAGCCGGTGAGATTTGAACAGCTGAACTGCAGAACTGCAGTCAGCTGAAGTAGCCTGCAGTGCTGCATTTAACCATTGCGCCACCTCGGCTCTTCTGAAAGAAGAAAGCAAGAAATTTGGCCTCTTTGTGAACATCAGAAAGACCAAGGTCATGACCACTACAAGGAATGTAAATGTCAAAATGCCAATTGACTGTAAACAGATTGAATGTGCAAGAATTCACTTTCCTAGAATTGCGGATTGATCAAAGTGGTGAATGAAGTCTAGAAATAAAGCATCAATATGCACTGGGTTGCACATCAATGATGAACATTAAGAATAGAGTATGAAAAAGCAAAGTTTGGCAACTAAAAGCAGATTAATCCACACTATTGTGTTTCTCATAGCTGCATATGGTTGCAAAACTTGGACCACGAAGAAACTAGACGGGAGGAAAATCAACTTGTTTAAGCTGGTTCACCGACAAATGTGTGCTCAACAAAACCGCGGCGAGAAAGATGCGAGATCGAAATCGCGCCCACAGAAGCGCGCCGACAGATGCGCGCCGACAAAAGTGCGCCATCAACAAACAACGCAAAAACAATGTAATAACCCTAACCCTAACCCTTACCGTAACCCTAATCGCACTTTTGTGGGCGCAGTTTTGTCTGTGCTCTTTTGTGGGAGCGCTTTCTACATCGCGGTTTTCTCACCGCGGTTTTGTCAGCGCGCTTTTGTCGAGCGCGCATTTGACAGGTCACGGTTTAAGCTGTGGTGCAAGAGAAGGCTCCTCTGCATTCCTTGGATAGTAAAGGTGACAAACAAGCATGTTTGTGTAAAACAAAACATTGCTTGAAGGCCAAATCACAAAATTCTCCCTTACTTATTTCAGCCATATCATGCACTCCAGTACTCCAGTTCTGCTTCAAATGGTCAGCGGTGAAAGGGAAAGAAGGCCACCAAAAACCAGAGTGGTGAGACACCATCAAAGCCAGATCATAAAATAACCGAAATAAGCCTAAAGATTGGAAAACATGAAGAGCTGGTCCATAGAAGTGCTGAGATCGAAAGGACAGCATCTTTAATTTTAGAATGTCTTTCTAAGAAAAAAAAGTTCAGCACAATAATAACTCATGCAAGTGGTAATTAATAAATGTCCTCCCTTCTCTCTTTTTATTTTGCATATGTACTGCTAGTACCTACAGAAGAGGTTCCAAAAAATTTTGAAACACACCACTGCCACACACACACACAAACACACACACAGAGAGAGAGAGAGAGAGAGAGGGAGGGAGGGAGGGAGGGAGGGAGGGAGGGAGGAAGGAAGGAAGGAAGAAAGAAAGAAAGAAAGAAAGAAAAAAGAAAGAAAGAAAGAAAAAAGAAAGAAAGAAAAAAGAAAGAAAAAAGAAAGAAAAAGAGTGAGAGAGAGATGAAAGAAAAAAAGAAAAAGGGACAGAGAGACAAAAGGAAGGGGAGAGAGAGAGAGAGAGAGAGAGAGAGAGAGAGAGAGAGAGAGAGAACACATGGCCGGCAAGCCACTCCCACCAGGTCACATGGCTGGCAAGCCACTCCCACAAACAAGGCCACACCCACAGAGTAGGTTCCAAAAAAATTTGAAACCCACCACTGGTGCATACAATAAGTAAAGGGGCATCAGTGAAATGCTAGAATTTCAAAAATCTGCATTGCAAGATTTGTTTTGCATTATTCCACAGTAGCCACATTTTGTACTAACTGAAGCTTCAAAGTGATCTTTAACGGTAATCCCTCAAAAAAGTGCTCAAATAGAGCATATATACTGTAAATAAAGCAAAGCAAAACAAAATAAAACAATGAGTTATATAAAGCATTACTGTAATCCAGGGAAGTGATTATCAGAGCATGATGACAATTGGCAACGATTGAAAACAATAATCACTGTAGTAGGTGAAGTGACTAAAGTCATGTGGCCCTCAAACTGCTATACTATACTAATACTAATACCTCAAACTATTCATTTTTTAAATCATGGAAGGAGCAGACAGCATAATTGTAATACATGTGGAAAAACCCCTACATAAAAATACTTTCAATTTCAAGATTTCTGAAAATTCAGCATTCATTGCATGTTTAGAAAACATTAGTTCTCTTAACATATTTTGAATGTTGCCAAAGGCAGTGTTTTTGCCTTCTAATAAAGAATAAATATGACAGATTTCAAGCACAGGAACACAACTTTTTTTTTTCTTTTGGAAGCAAATAGCATTTAATAGGAGCCATGAGAATAAAGTTTAATTGGATTTGCAAAAATCTTCAACAGATTCCCCCAAACACCAGAAAGAGCTAGACCGAGAATTAAGTTTAGAAAATTAAAATGTAGAAAAGAATCTTAAGTATAATATCGCTTAGGACAAAATATTCAAAATAATAATGCAGAGGACTTTACCTAACCATATACTGGCAGAGACTGCTCCTTTCAATGATGATATGTGGTTTGAATTTTTTCTGAGTTCAACCCGCCACCAAATCAACATTTTGTACTACAGCGACTACATTCAACCAATGAAAAAAAGCCAGAGAAAGTCAGTTACATCCTAGAACTTACATCCCACACGAATACAATGGTTAAACCAGATGATGCTAATTAGATTTGCAATCGTTGTATTTATCAAATTCATGTGGAGAAAAAGCCGGATCAAGCCTGCATGCTGTATGTGTTACATGTACTAATGAACCTACTTCACTGCAAAATTAAAAATTATTCCACCTTTATGTCTCAGCAGGTGGCAGCATCTAGCTGATCTCATCTAAGTTTGGAAGCTAGGGAAGATCAGGCTACTAAGCCAACTTGAAAGTTAAAAAAAAAAAACACAGAATACCATAAAAGTATATTAGAAATATAGGTTAGATTGGAAATCTGAAATACTTCCAAGAAAGCAGCAATTGCAAAAAGGTAACGGATTGCTTCTCCTGAAATTAGATGTTTTTTTTCCCCATGTTGTTTTTGGGAATCTTGACTTAAGGGTATCTTTACCTTTTTATAATAGTATATTATAATATTATAATAGCACAGGCTATTAAATATACTATACATTTATATAGCCACCCTGAATTCAATATAGCATGGGTGACGATATAAATGTTTTAAGTCAGTCAATCAATCAATCAATCAATCACAAGTTTTATAAGTTATAATCCAAAGCCATCATTAAGGCTATTTACTTGCACTATTCTCTTCTTCTATTTTCTCAGTTATTATTCAAATCCTTACATTATTCAATCAGAATGCTACTTACTTTCCAATCCAAAAAACAGCACTGATTTTCTGAAATATACATTATTGTGGAGTTGTTGTTTTTTTAATTATTGTTTCGACATGGAAACTTTTAGGGTATATCATTTCATAGAAGCAACAGAGAACAAATGAAAGAATATTCAAAATATCAAATTCTTTTTCAAAGAAACCTAGAATTATTTCTATTTCTGGAAAACTAATTAGTAAATTACGCATAATGAAGAGGCATTGTTAGCAGCATTTGGGGAAAAAAAGAAGCATGTTATACTACTTATTCTATGTGAGCTGGCAAAGAATTGAAAAGATCTGTTCAGTTCCAGAACTGCTACTCATTATTATTAAAAACAAAATAAATTCTGGACAGTCACACTCTTTTTCAAAGAATCATGGAAACATAATTGAGAATAAAAACTGCAATGCACAATTTTGCACCAGACAATATGCACACAGCTGAAATATTTTACTCTCTGCACATCTCTTTCTTGAGAAGAGAATCAGCTCTTAAAAAAAAAAATACTGCAACAACTTCCCTCAAAAAAAATATATCCAAGAAATGATGAATAATATATATTGTACTTTCTTTATCAAGTGATGTAGGATAACCAAGAGTATGAAAACCTTTCCTAGTTTTGCATTTTTTAACTTGGCAGGGATAAAATAAGATTCTCTTATGCCTAACCTACATCAAATTACAAACAGAATATCACATGCAATTAAATGTCAATAATTTTAATAGGATTGAAGGATCAGATGATGCAAAGAAGCTACATTGAAATAAATTATCATACACAAATTTAAAGCTGATTGTTTGTTGTAAATCATATGAACTAAGTTTACGAAAAAAAACATTTTTAAAAAGATGCTTATCAATAGCAACTGAATGTACAATTTAAAGACCAATTCCTTAATTTTAACTGTAATCTATAGACACAAAAATTCATCTTAGAGAAAATTTTATATCAAAAGATATTTTCTGCCAGGACATAATACTTCAGATCTTGACATAAGTATAGCTGAATACTAGAGCATTGTTTTTTGTTTTTTTTTTTTTTAAAAAAACTCTTTACTGGAGCTTCTCTATTGCAGAAATGATTTGAAGTTACATATTTAAACCCTTAATGAAAAAAAAAATGAAAATGAAAAGCTGCTTAGACCTCTATGCAAGGAAGATCATTCTATACGCATAGTCAGACCAGCATGATTATATCCATTACTCAGATACATACAGAACACCTTAATGGATGCTTTTAAGGAAGCTACTTTTAGTAGACTACCTGCAAAAGCATACTTTGATTAAACATGCTGATTATTTGATGGGAACACAGTGTTAATCTATGGCTACAAAATAGGCGCTAAGTGTGGTAGCACAATTTCATTAGAATGTAAGCTGCAGTGCATCTGACGAAGACATCTGCTGATTGCTGGGAAATACAATTCACAGTCATATAATTTAAACCTCAATGTAATATGGACAAACGATAGGAGAGGAAAAAAAGTAGTAAAAATCATTTCTATTCAACCGATGAGTCAAGAAACTTTTTCACATATGAACTTACTCCAAAAGATTTTTCAAGGAACTTTTCTATCTCTGTTGGAATTATTATAAAAGGAGGAACACTTAATAAATATTATAGATTGTAATTACAACAGAAAGCTTATTGAGAGACCGCCTGCTGCCAATTACCTCCCAAAGACCCGTCAGATCTCACAGGGTCGGCCTCCTCCGGGTTCCGTCCACCAGCCAATGCCATCTGGCTACTATCCGGGGGAGGGCCTTCTCTATAGCAGCTCCGGCCCTTTGGAATGAACTCCCCGCGGAGATCCGGACCCTCACCTCTCTCCAGGCCTTCCGGAAAGCCGTCAAAACCTGGCTGTGCCGGCAGGCCTGGGGTTGATGAGTTCCCTCCCCTCTCGACTGGTATGGCTGTGTGATTTTTGTGTATTTTAATTATGTGTACTGTGTTTATGTCCCCTTTCCCCTCTGAGTTGTTCGCTGCCCTGAGTCCCTCCTGGAGAAGGCCGGCATACAAATAAACCAAATAAAATAAAAAATAAAATAAAAATTATTAAGTCAAGAAGGCAATTTATTCCTGTTCGCTGATCTGCTAGCCAGGGGAAAGCATTCGCTTTCTCAGGCTGGCCTAAGCAATTAGTTAAACAATGGTTTACTAATTCAAAGTTTACTAATTGAAACAAGAGGCAAGTGATACTGTATTGCCAGGTCTGAATGAGATCACTGGCAATTTTATTAGTTATTATTTAAAATCTCTGTTATAACTCTGTTTGGCAAAATATTTAGTTTAACCAATAACAACAACAACAAAAGCTTTCCTCTGGGTGCGAAACAATGTTGATTATGAAATTGGGTAAAGACAAAGGTTTAATGATGCATGTGACAAAATAATAATATCTAAGAAAATGTATTGATTTTTTGGGTACTTACTTATTCTGCATCATGTTCATTATAACCCAGTCAGAAGGATAGACATTCTTTCCAATAAGATTTTTGAACATGATGAATGTTTCCATAAGGAAGTCCTATAAAATAAAAAGCAAAGCATACGACCATTTTACATAAAGGATAAAATAATAAAATAAAAAAATTGCCTTCATTTGCAAGAATAATAGGAGTAATGGAAGAAAGGACTCAATTCTTCCATTAAATTGAAGAAACTATATCTTGTTGAACAAATAAACGTATCTGATCTCCTCTAAACAACATTGTATCATGCAGCAATATCCCCAAGAATCGTATCATAATACATTTTTATTAGTAATGCCAGCTCCAAGCAAAGCCGATTTGTAAGAAAACTAATACTGCAGGAATAAACAGTCTTTAAATGTCTCAGGTTGTAGTTCCAAAGTTCCAAATCCCTCACCATAGAGAAATACAGGTTTGTTTGTTTTTTACTGTACATTGGGTTTTATATCAACTGACATCAAGTTGTTTTTGTATTGGGTTTAGATAGATAGATAGGTAGGTAGGTAGGTAGGTAGGTAGGTCGGTCGGTCGGTCTTTGGTTATTCGGGTTTTCTCCCGCGTAAAATTGGAGGTGTCTTGGCGACGTTTCGACGAAGTCTCATCTTCAGCATGAAGCCTGAAGATGACGAATGAGACTTCGTCGAAACGTCGCCAAGACACCTCCAATTTTACGCGGGAGAAAACCCGAATAACCAAAGACCTACATACCAACACCCACGAAAACCTCAGAATATATATATATATATATATATATATATATATATATATATATATATATATATATATATATATATATATATATATATATATAGAGAGAGAGAGAGAGAGAGAGAGAGAGAGAGAGAGAGAGAGAGAGATTATAGTAAACACAACTAGCATAGTCAATAATTGGGAATTGAAAGATTCAGTTCAAAACATCTGATAAAGCATGTGCAAGACGTCATCATAAATTGATTTATTTTAATGTGGCATAGGGTTTCATTGGCACAGCATGATACTACATTCAAAAAAATAAAATAATGCATTTATTTTCAGTCAGATTCCAATTTCAAAGAGAGCTTAATTATGCTGCTATAATATTCTTAGCGAGTATCAATGAAAATCAGGGTTTTGACATCAACAGCATACCTTCCATCTTTAAAAATGGTTAAGTGGCTGTTATTAGCATACATTGCTAGCATTACAAAAAGTAAATATTTCATTTTGGTCACCACGCCATCACTTGGTCGCCACGATGTAAAAAAAGATGTGGAGACTCTAGAGCAGCGGTTCTCAACCTTCCCAATGCCGTGATCCTTTCATACAGTTCCACGTGTTGTGGTGACCCCCAACCATAAAATTGATGTCTCGGTTCCTAAGACCATCGAAAATATGTGTTTTCCGATGGTCTTAGGCGACCCCTGGGAAAAGGTCATTTGACCACAAAAGGGGTCCCGACCCACAGGTTGAGAACCACTGCTCTAGAAAGAGTGCAGAGAAGAGCAACAAAGATGATTAGGGGACTGGAAGTTAAAACATAGGAAGAACGGTTGCAGGAACTCGTTATGTCTAGTTTAATGAAAAGAAGGACTAGAGGAGACATGATAGCACTCTTCCAATATCTCAGTGCTTGCCACAAAGAAGAGGGAGTCAAGCTATTCTCCAAAGCACCTCAGGATAGAACAAGAAGCAATAGGTGGAAACTAATCAAGAAGAGAAGCAAGTTAGAACTGAGGAGAAATTTCCTGACAGAACAATTAATCAGTGGAACAACCTGCCTCCAGAAGTTGTGAACGCTCCAACACTGGAAGTTTTTAAGAAGATGTTGGATAGCCATTTGTCTGAAATGGTATAGGGTTTCCTGCCTAGGCACTGGGTTGGACCAGAAGACTTCCAAGGTCCCTCCCAACTCTGTCATTCTATTTTATTTTAAACATTTAAATATTTCATTTCACAAACATTAACATGTTTGGTGTTCCCCTATTTGAATGAATACATTAGTTTATTGGTTTCTGCCATCATGGTGAAGCTTGATGGTTTTTCCAGAGCAACCCTATTACTTTTTCTGACTTAATTATCATATTACCACTTTTTTTTCAATCAGATGGATGCTTCACTTTTTAGTGAAATGCTTGATATCCCTGTTTTACAATTTATTAATTGTACAGCCATAATCCTAACAGGATTTATACTCAAGTACATAGGGGCTGAATTGAACTTGTGTAATTTATCCTTGAATATTTTATTTTTCCAGGTGCATCCTTTATTAAAGGTCCTGTTTCTTTCGGTTCCACCACAAAACCGTGGTAGACTAAAGCGCTCTCGACGAAAGCGCGTACATGACGTCATCACAGCGCGACGAAAACAGCACGCTGTGAGCGGTAAACTTAAAATTAACGCGTAAATCTAAACCTAATCCCCCAAACCTAACCCTAAACCTAACCCTAAGCCTAACCCTTAACCTAACCCTAAACCTAACCCTATACCTAACCCTTAACCTAACGCTAAACCTAATGCTAACCCTTAACCTAACCCTAAACCTAACCCTAACACTTAACATAACCCTAAACCTAACCCTAACCCTTAACCTAACCCTAACCCTAAACCTAACCCTTACCTTTATGTGAATCGGCTTGCTTTAAAAGTGCTTTATAAAGCGCCCTTTTTTCTCCGTGGTCGTATTTGTCGCACTGCTGATGACATCAGGTACGCGCTTTAATCGGGCGCGCTTTAGTGGACTGCGGTTTTGACGGGTCACGGTTTCTTTCAACTCTTGGGTTTACGTACCTTTCCTAAATTTGGAGGCTGAATTTTCACATACTTTGAAAAAGGGTGCCTTTATAAAAACCCTTTATTAACTGCAGAGCAAGAACATCGCTGACAATCACTCATTGCCACACTTACATATATTTAAGCAATGTACTTTTAAGTTATACACTCTAATATTAGAAGCAGAAACAGTAATGACACTGGCAATTCAGCAGAGAAAATTATGGAAAAAGAAGACTTACTCCATTAGCACCAAGTCCATTTTGCCACTCTGTTTCTGGACTATTATAATTAAGATTAATGGTTATAAGAGCTCATACTTCATTGCCTAAACAATATTTTTTCTGTTCTTTTCTCCTCCATGTTGTTATGGCCTGTAAGCTTATAGTAGCTTATCAGTCTTATGAAGGCTGTTCAGAGAGGGTATTTTTTTTTTCAGATGAAGAGTAATTAAAGTGCCTTTAAAGAAAGAGTAGCTAAGTGGTTTCTGGCGCACTACCATGGGATACATGACTACTGTTCTCTGACCTCTCACCGTCACTACTTTTTCTCTTTCCTCCCCTAACAGCTTGCAATAAGTAGTTGGATAGAGAAAATAAGGCTCAAGTAGTTAAATTAAGGATTGATTCCTTATTTATTCTTTCTCGCCAGTTTTCTTTCAAGAGAAAGACTGTATAGTATCAAGAAAGAAAAAAAAAGACCTGGAATGTTCCTTGCTGAATGCTTCCAGTCTTCTATCCCGCAGCCAGAGAAAGTAAGCTATATAGAACATTGATTCTTCTTTCTTAGTGATATTATTTGTTGATTTATTTTACAAAGGTAGATGCTACGGGAAGGCCGGAGGGTGCAGGGTGTAGTTGGGTGCAAGCTTTGGATGGTTGGGTCATGGATATGTCAGTGAGGCGTAAGTGCAGAAAAACCGAGGCAAGGATAGGGCAGCAGGACCTGATCTCAAGAAAGCGAAAGAATGGACAGCACAGGCGTGTGTGAACTCGGGAAGGCCAGAAAACATACCAGAATGACTCACAACTTTCCCTACCAGATTCCCTAGCAATAGCAATAGCAATAGCACTTAGACTTATATACTGCTTCACAGTGCTTTACAGCACTCTCTAAGCGGTTTACAGTCAGCATGTTACCCCCAACAATTGGGGTCCCCATTTTACTGACCTGGGAAGGGTAGAAGGCTGAGTCAACCTTGAGCCGTTGAGACTCGAACTGCCGAACTGTTGGCAGTAAGCAGAATTAACCTGCAATACTGCATTCTAACCACTGCGCCACCACAACTCTTTACTTACTTGATTTACTTAGTTGATTATGTGACTGAAGGATGCTGCAGCTGTTGTGAGTGCAAACCACTTGGGAAACATTAGCATTTTGGTAGTAGCAATAGCAGTTAGACTTATATACCGCTTCATAGGGCTTTCAGCCCTCTCTAAGCGGTTTACAGAGTCAGCATATTGCCCCCACAGTCTGGGTCCTCATTTCACCCACCTCGGAAGGATGGAAGGCTGAGTCAACCTTGAGCCGGTGAGATTAGAAGCGCTGAGCTGCAGATAACAGTCAGCTGAAGTGGCCTGCAGTACTGCACCCTAACCACTGCGCCACCTTGGCTCTTCAGTAGCAAGTGACAAGTCTGTATATGATTCTTCTCAATAGTTTCCTTCCCATGATTTACTTAACCACGGTTTACGTAATATTTTCAATTTCCTGGGTTCTCATGGTACATAATTATGCTATAAAATGTAGTTAACTACTCTGCAATTTACCATGACATATAGCAATAGCAGTTAGACTTATATACCGCTTCATAGGGCTTTCAGCCCTCTCTAAGCGGTTTACAGACTCAGCATATTGTCCCCAATAACAATCCGGGTCCTCATTTTACCCACCTCGGAAGGATGGAAGGCTGAGTCAACCTTGAGCCGGTGAGATTAGAACAGCTGAACTGCAGGACTGCAGTCAGCTGAAGTAGCCTGCAGTGCTGCACTCTAACCACTGCGCCACCTTGGCTCCTAGAATGATACTGCCTAGAATGTAGACAAGTTGCAATTCCAGCAATGGCCTGAGATTTCACACCTTTGCCTTAATGTTTTTGGAAATAAGTTTCAAGAACTACTGTCCCCTCCTTCAGCCTGACCAACCTCTTAAGATAGCAAGCAAACTCTTTTCAACCTTTTGATAAAGAAAACAATTATTCTGGCGAGCACAAGGGACTGGATTATTTCAGCTTCATCATTATGGGCTTAAAAATTTAAGGTAGTCAGCATATAAATCTTTTATATTAATTAATCCAAATCTAGACACAACTGATAAAATGTGCTAAAAACAAGGTATTGGATTAAAAATCCTCCCTTGGAAGATAAAATAAGACTTTGAAAAGAAGAAACAAAATTACAGAATGTGTAAGCTACAAAACCTCTGTAAAGTATTATCAGTTACAATTTAATTATTTTTTAAAAGGACATTTTGCTGTATATGCAGTGTTTAAAAATAATAAATCAGTTTAACATAGCAGCCAATTAACTATGCTTTTCCAGAGAAGTATGGTAAGCAGTCAGTGCAAAGCAAAACTATAAAAAGATTGACACAATATGCATCAGTTTCTACTATACTGTATAGAATTTTATTACGTTTATTATATAATATTATGTAATTATTATATGTATTTATTATTAATTTATATTTATATTTATTCTTTTAACTACTACATTTATATATTAAAGCCTTGTGTCAGATGGACATTAAATTATTATGTCACAAAGTATAGTGAATAAAGAAGTCAGCTTTGAAGCAGAGGTGAGTTCCTACCAGTTAGCACCTATTCAGTAGAACCGGTTCGTCAAATCTACCGAACCGGTTAGAAGAGGTTCCACCAGTGGACCCGGAAAGCAGGCCACACCTACAGAAGAGGTTCTAAAATTCTTTGAAACCCACCACTGGTCCTTGGATATGATTATTCTACACTATCATCCTCATATTTATAAAACTCAGTGCCTCTGTGAAAGGCAAGGATGACGACTGTGTTTGTGGTGCAATCAGAACGTTGCGTGTGTTGAAGTTGTTTTAACGCAAACCAAAGATGCCTTTTAAAAAACAAGTTTACATCCTATTCTTATGCATGCCAGTGCTGTGTGTGAGGTAATTTAAGGTGGTTCTGACAAGTGTCGTCGGCATCTTCATATCCGGTCACATGGGCGGCAAGCCACTCCCATCCGGTCACATGGGCAGCAAGCCACTCCCACAAAGGAGACCACCCCATAGAGTAGGTTCGAACAATTTTTGAAACCCAAAACTTTGAAGGATAGAAGGAAGACTCACTACTAAAGCAACAAGTCAGATCAATGAAACTTGCACCTAGGCCAAGAAAATAACTTGTAAAAAGGCTCAGAAGCAATTCCCTCTTCCTTCCCAATTCTCATGAAGAGAAAAAGAGGGAAAGTAGCACATTCACATTTGCAAATGTTTGCTAATGTAGCTGTTGCAATATATGTAGATTTATTTGTCTGAACAATGTCTGTTTTGGTCTATCTGATAAGGCTGACACAAAATTTAAAGCTTTTTTGAAAGTATTTATCATCTCTTCGAAGAGATTCAGTGGTGGGTTTCAAAAAGGAACGCAGTTAGCCTGCAATACTAGACTCTAACCATTGCGCCTCTGTTGCTCTATAAGGCAGACATTTGCCTTCTGTTCTTGTGAAGACTCAGAGTTGCATCCTAATGAAATAGAACAGTGTGGCCTGCAGACTGGTGCCAATCCATGAATTGTTCATTACTGGATTGCAACAAGGTGAGCCAAGTATTTGAGAGTGTTTAGAAAATTTTATAGCAGCTTGTCCTTGTTGTGATAATCATCAGACTTGTCTCACTGACCAAGACATAGACTTGCTCACATGTTGTCGAACATGCAAGGGGACACAAGCTGCATTGTACTTGAGAGACCGCCTGCTGCCAATTACCTCCCACAGACCCATTAGATCTCACAGGGTTGGCCTCCTCCGGGTGCCATCTACCAGCCAATGCCACCTGGCTACTACCCGGGGGAGGGCCTTCTCTGTGGCAGCTCCGGCCCTCTGGAATGAACTCCCCCGCAGGGATTCGGACCCTCACCTCTCTCCAGGCCTTCCGAAAAGCCGTCAAAACCTGGCTTTGCCGGCAGGCCTGGGGGTGATGAGTTCCCTCCCCTCTCGACATGTATGGTTGTGCGACTGTTGTTTACTTTTATTATTTGTATTTTGTTTTTTATGTTCCCCTTTTTCCCCCTTGAATTGTTCGCCGCCCTGAGTCCTCCCGGAGAAGGGCGGCATACAAATAATAACATTCTATTCTATTCTATTCTATTCTATTCTCGTCAGGTTCAATAGGATAATATTGCAATGAATTATATTTTAGGGTTAGTTTGTCAGCTGTATCCCAAAAATGTATAAACACCTGAGAAAATGTAGGCATTTATTTTTGTAATTTGTTATTCTTACAATCATTTTAATTTTCAATCAAGCCTGTTTTTAATTTATAGTTTAACATGATTAGCTAAATTAGGGAAGTAACATGTATATTATTTATTTTTATCCCTAATTTCTCCCATCAAAGGATGATTTAAATTTAATTATAACTTTACACGATAAATTGTTAGAAGTGATATAGCATCCCTTCCTGTATTTTGGATAAAAGTTAGAAATGGATACTCTTGAGAGTTCTCAAATTGATTTAAAGCATCTTCTTGTCAACATAACTTTGTAAGATTGGTTTTCCAGCTCTGAGTGTTACTAAAACATAACACAGAAACAGTTTAGATATTATTATCCTCTGTGAGAAGCGCTGTCACCAATCTAATCTAAATTAGATAAATTTACAAGGAAGAGGCAAACTAATATTAAAAACTTTCAATGTAGATATATGTAGTGTTTATTCTAAGTTTATAGCAATAGCAATAGCAGTTAGACTTATATACCGCTTCATAGGGCTTTCAGCCCTCTCTAAGCAGTTTACAGAGTCAGCATATTGCCCCCAACAACAATCCGGGTCCTCATTTTACCCACCTCGGAAGGATGGAAGGCTGAGTCAACCCTGAGCCGGTGAGATTTGAACAGCCGAACTGCAGAACTGCAGTCAGCTGAAGTAGCCTGCAGTGCTGCATTTAACCACTGCGCCACCTCGCCACCTTATATAAAGATAAAGGTAAAGCAGTCCCTGCAGATTTTACTCAGCTAGTTGCTGCTGACTATATGGGGTACTGCTCATCTCCCTTTCAAGGCCATTGAGCCAGCACTGTCTGAAGATATTTCCATGGTCATGTGGGCAGCAGGACATCACAGAGCACTGTTACCTTCCCACGAAAGTGGTACCTATTTATCTACTTGCATTTGTATGCTTTCAAACTGCTAGGTTAGCAGGAGCTAGGGTGAGGATGGGAGCAAAACACATGGCCGGCAAGCCACTCCCACCAGGTCACATTACCAGCAAGCCACTCCCACAAAGGAGGCCACACCCACAGAGTAGGTTCAAAAAAAATTTGAAACCCACCACTGATGGTAATGATATATCTGACCCTTGAAACTTGGACAGATGCATGAGTGAAGATAGTGCTTCAGAGACCTTGGTTCCAAACTTACACTAATATCTTAAATATACTTTTTACATGCCTTGCGCATTGGTGCAATGTAATTAGCTTCCATAAGCATTCTCAGAGCCGCAATTTAAAAGATTTGATGCATTTATATTGTTTTTATGGTAAACTGAAGCAAAATATCTTTATCTTTTTTTTCAGATAAAACTGCACTTGGCAGGAAATAGTAAACATTTGCTTCATGTGGCCTTCTTGTTTCACACATTTTAAACCTTACCATTTAAAAAAATTAAAAATCGCATCAGTTGTAAGGAAAAATAACTGCTTTTAGTTCTTTGCTCTGAAGCACCACCTTGCAAAAAGCTTGATTGGGATAGCATTTACAACAAACACATATAATATTACACATGTATTCTGAAAACTACTACAACTCTCTTTTTAGAAGATTGTAAGACAGCCCATTAATTTTCGAAGTTCAGTAAATGCTGAATTACACTAGCCGATCCGAGCTGTAAAAAAGGCAGCAAATTGATATAGAAAAATCATACTTTGATGCCGTATTATTGTCCGCATTTTTGCAGCTCAGATCCTAAGCTTGATACTAGGAGGCAAAGGAGAATGATGCAGAAAATCAGTTTAATAAACTTCATGATTTATTTGTAATCAGATTCAATGAATTTTTCCATTTTGCTGTGTTTTACAATTTTAAATATGAGGGGCTTGTTTGTGTAATAGGTGTAGTAATCCCAATCTTTTGAATCAAACAATGATACAGTGGTGGGTTTCAAAAATTTTTGGAACCTACTCTGTGGGAGTGGCTTTCCGGCCATGTGACCTGGTGGGAGTGGCTTGCCGGTCATGCGTTTTCTCTCTCTCTCTCTCTCTCTCTCCTTCCTTTTGTCTCTCTTTTTTCTTTTTTTCTTTCATCTCTCTCTCACTCTTTTTCTTTCTTTTTTATTTATTTATTTATTTATTTCTTCCTTCCTTTCTCTTTCTTTCTCTTTCTCTCTCTCCCTGTCAGTGTGTGTGTGTGTGTGTGTGTGTGTGTGTGTGTGTTTGTGGCCATGGTGGGTTTCAAAAAATTTTGGAACCTCTTCCGTAGCCTGCTTTCCGGGTCCACTGGTGGAATCTCTTCTAACCGGTTCTACCGAAGAGGTGCGAACTGGTAGGAACCCACCTCTGCAATGATATTAAAATAGTTCTGACCTGCAGTAGTTAAATTACTGAACTGAGAAGTGACAAAAATGACAAAAAACTAACCTTCCTTCCCTTCCACTCTGGCCAAATGGAGATGAATGTAATTAAATGAGCCAACCACATATTTCCAAGCATATTTCTAATTGGAGTCACTAAATTGAGAAATCTGTTTTCTGTCTTTTGCCTCTATCTGCAGTCAGATTTTTCCCTCCTCATACTGTCTGAAATGCTGTACCACAGAATCTAACTTCCCTAGCAACAAAATCTGTATCTAGCCCCATAGCATGGATGTGATGTTATCTGCTAATTAATAGATCTCAGCTAATACATGTGAGTCTGCCTTTGCAGAATGCATTTGCCAGAGGGCCACAATAGTGCCAGGTCGTTAGAGATATTCACCCTTGACTATTAATTCCATTCCATCATACCCTAATTAAGTAGTGCTACATAAACAGAAATATAGATTAGAAAGAATCTTGAGGAGCTTGATATATTGTGCCTATTAATAAGTAGGTGCGAGACCACCTACTGCCACTGGTAGCCTCCCATCATCCAGTGCGATTCCACAGAGTTGGCCTCCTCAGGGTACCGCCGGCCAGACAGTGTCGGCTAGTGACCCCCAGGGAGAGAGCTTCTCTGTGGGAGCGCCCTCCCTCTGGAATGAGCTGCCCCCGGAGCTTCGTATAATCCCCGACCTCCGGTCCTTCCTACGCGCCCTAAAAAGTTGGCTTTTCCAGCAAGCCAGCCTGGCATGAACAAAACAAAATAAATTATTGATCACTGTTAATTTTAATTCGATTTTTTTTTTAAAAAAATGTCATTGTCAATTTTAATTGGGTTTGGGATATTCTATTTAATTTTTTTTAACTTTTGTATTATGTGTTTCTTTTAATGTTGTATGCCGCCCTGAGTCCTTGGGAGAAGGGCGGCATAAAAATCTAATAAACCTAAACCTAATAATCAAATCTATCTTTAAATCTAAGCATTTTTAATAATATTGATTAGGGTAGGTACTACATCAATAATCTAAGAGTTGCTTAAACGAATTAAATGATTTTAGAAATCTAGTCAAGATATAACATACATACAATGAACCTGTTAGTGGAATAAAATAAAGCTCCAGTACAATACCGTATATCATAAATGGTTTGTTTATGAGTTGGATTCAAATATATAAATTAATAATGACACAAAATGAAACGCTATGTATTTGACTCCAGCCTAAAAACCTGATTCAGTATGCTTCCAAATTTTGATTTGCCTTAAAAATCATCATTTAATATAAGGATAGTGACCCATTTTTTTGTTCTTGGAATGGTAGGCAAACAATAGGTATGCCACTGATTTTCATGTCTGGTTATAAGTTTCTCAGGAAAAGTTTCTTCAGCTTTATAATGTTTCTTTTTTTTTTTTTAAGAAATAGTGTAAAAATGGGACAATGTTTCATGTTAAACTTACAACAACGTCAGTTCTCATCTTCCCCAAAGTCTTGATTAAATGAGCATAATGATAATCTTCCATTTGTCTTAAAATAGCTGTCATGCTTGCAACAAAATTTCCCTGAAAACAAAGAAAAATAAACAAAGATGTCACACAATATGCAGATTATCAGCAATTCCAGGCAAATCGCAAGTTATATGAACATTTCTTTTTTAAAAAAAGTTAATAAAAATATGCACTTACTGTTGTTACTTCTTAAGTCCTTATAATTTTCTGAGCACTATATTGTTTCACGTATATGCTTTGTAAAACTCTTGGATCTTACTATCTTTTAATAATTGTTCAAATACATTTCTCTTCTCTATAAAATACAATTAATTATATGAGTTACTGTACCATAATTTTTAATGAGTGGATTGGATCTGAAAGTAGGAATCTGTACATTGTGCCCTGGAGAAATGAATCCTAAATTCAGAAAATCCTGCAAAGTATTATTTTGGCAATGTGTATGTACACACACACGGTTCACCGACAAATGCGCGCACGACAAAACTGCGCCGGCAAAACCGCAGCGAGAAAACCGCAACATCGAAATCGCGGCCACAACAGCGCGCCGACAAAAGCGCGCCTTCAACAAACAATGCGAAAACAACGTAATAACCCTAACCCTAACCCTAACCTTAACCCTAATCCTAAACCTAACCCTGACCCTGAACCTAACCCTAACCCTAACCCTAACCGCGCTTTTGTCGGTGCGCTGTTGTTGGCACACTGTTGTGGGCGCGATTTCGACGTCACGGTTTTCTTGCCACGCTTTTGTCGGTGTGCTTTTGTCATGCACCCATTTGTCGGGTCACGCACGCACGCACACACACACACACTTACCTGTCCATTTTGTTCCTGTTCAATGCAAAGTATATTTTGCTTCATTTATCTACAAGCTAAAGGAAAAGGTTTCCCCTGTCCATTTCTCATTTCTGAAGAAGTTTTCATGGCCATGTGACCAGCATGATATACACACTGAGGTACACAGAATGGTGTTAACTTTCCATTGAAGTGGTACCTATATATCTACTCACAATTGCATGCTTTCGAACTGCTAGATGGGCAGGAGCTGGGGCAGGTAACTAATTTAGCTTCATGTCTAAGGCGGGACTAGAATTCATGGTCTCCTGGTTTTTAGCCTTCTGCCTTAACTATCAGATAAAACTTGATCTCAGTTGCATTAAACAGTGTATAATATTTTAAAATTTATTTTCATTGCCACTACAACATATAACTGGAAAACGGCATTGAACTCTACCTTATGTAAATATTAAGGCTATGTAGCTCTCCAATAGCCTTCAGCATGTGTGGAATATGAATGTAGATTAAAACAGCTGCACCCTCTTCTGAAGCAATGCACATTCCTAATAACTATATTGATGTAATATATTCTTTTGCAGAGATCTATACAGATGTTGTTTTGCATACATTTATTCAGATGTTCATAAAAATGCATAAATATGCAACCATTATCATTAGGTCCGGACTAAACTATAGGTAAAATAAAGAATTGAAAGATCCTTGTTTTTTCTTGTACAGCCATCATTATCTACACAAAATAATGAAAACATGGAGGGAGACAAGAGTAGCCGCCCAGAGTCCCAAGGGAGTGGGCGGCATACAAATTTTATTAAATTGAAATTGAAATTGAAAACTTACACTGAGATTAGATATTGTAAGGGACAATTTTTTTAAACCAGAGAAACATATTCAAACATTTGCCCGCCCTTGCAACATCCTCTAAAACATTCTTTTATGTTGTAATCTCATGACAATGTACTGTTTGACTGTTTTGTCCAAGATATTATTTTTTAAGAGCCATGGTGGTACAGAGGTTGTAGGCAAATTCTGCTGACTGATGCCTGCCAGCAGTTCAGCAGTCCAAGTCTCAACAGCTCAAGGATGACTCAGCCTTCTATCATTCTGAGGTTGGTAAAATGAGGACCACGATTGTTGGGGGAAATATGCTGACTCTGTAAACTGCTTAGAGAGGGCTGTAAACAGGGGTAGGTTTCAACCGGTTCGCAGTGGTCCCTGCGGACTGGTTGGTCGGTGAACCCGGAAGTAACTTCCGGGAACGCCGAAGGGCCCACCCGCCCGCCCGCGGTCCTTACTGGTCTTTGAAGGCTTCTGCGCTTCCACGCAGGTGCATGGCACATACAGCGCCTGCGCGATTCTCCGCAAGCAGCTGGAGCATCACGCAGGCACTAAGATGCATGTGTGACCTGCAGGCATGCACAAGGACACCGCCAGCCCCGTTCCAACCGTACCGGTTGGAACGGGATGAGCAACCCACCACTGGCTGTAAATCACTGCGGAATGGTATATGTATAATTCTAAGTGCTGTTGCTATTTTTAAAAACCTTAGCCTACAACTCTTACATGCATTTTAATTCTGATTAATAGCTTTAGTAATTAATTTTCTAGTTAATGGCCATTTGGTAAGGTTATGGCCATTTGTTCAATGACCATTCAAAGTTATGACAACATTGAATGGGGGTGGGAGATTTGAAGTTGTGGTTGTTACAGTATCCCTGTGGTCACATGATTGCAATTCAGGTGCTTCGCAACCAACTAGCAATTACAATGGTTGTAATGCTCTGAATTCATATTATCACCATTTGTGACCTTCCCTGCCACTCAGTGGTGGGTTTCAAAAATTGTTCGAACCTACTCTGTGGGTGTGGCCTCCTTTGTGGGAGTGGCTTGCCCCCCATGTGACTGGATGGGAGTGGCTTGCTGCCCATGTGACTGGATATGAAGATGCCGACGACACTTGTCAGAACCACCTTAAATTACCTCACACACAGCACTGGCACGCATAAGAATAGGATGAAAACTTGTTTTTTAAAAGGCATCTTTGCTTTGCGTTAAAACAACTTCAACACACGCAATGTTCTGATTGCACCACAAACGCAGTAGTCACCCTTACCTTTCACAGAGGCACTGAGTTTTATAAATAGGAGCATGTTTGTGTAGAATAATCATATCCAAGAACCAGGGGTGGGTTTCAAAAAATTTTGGAACCTCTTCTGTAGGTGTGGCCTGCTTTCCGGGTCCACTGGTGGAACCTCTTCTAACCGGTTCGGTAGATTTGACGAACGGGTTCTACCCAATAGGTGCAAACTGGTAAGAGCCCACCTCTGCTGCCATTTCCCACAAGTAAGGTCAAAGAGGGGGGACCCAGCAGAAAGTTGCAAGTCATCCCCACTGCTTTTCTGTCCACCTTTGATCTGTAGTACCTACCTGCCCATCTAGCAACTACCCATGGCACCCCACCCACCCTCCATACCAGCCCCCCATAGCACCTGTCTGCTGGCCTGTACTCTGAGGCACTCATTCGTTGGCTGCCCACTTGCAGCTATCATCTGCCAGCTTGGTTGCCTGAGACTCTTGCCTCTTCCCATGTCATGGTCTTTTGAGGTCCTCACTTAACAACCTACACAGTCCTGAGATGATGATGGCAACCAGGACTGCTGGGATTGCTGTCGATAAGTGATACAGTCATATGACATCACTCTTTATGACCTCATCACTTGCCAATGGAAATTCTCGTCACAACTGCCATTGTAATCCAAGGACTACTCATAGAATATACTCATTCAGTGGGAATTCTAAGGTAATAATTCTAAATAATGATGAAAAAGGAATACCTACAATAACGTAATATGAGTCCTAAGGGAAAATATCAAGTTAACTTTATGAATGTGTGCTAAGACCTCTTGGATTAGACACAACTTCTAAATCAATACTTTAAGGAAAGATGCTTAAGAAGATATCTCCCGTGTAGATTTCTGACTTATTTCCTCTTCAAATGGTTAATTACTTAAGATTAATGTTTGTGCAGATGAATCCACTTCTTATTTTTCCAATACCTTCAGTTTTTATCAAGGGATCCTAATCCTCTCTTTGTAATTGTGCAGAATTTCTTTATACAAATTACTAAGATAACATTGATAAGTAAATAAAGAAAATTAATAATTGCACGATTTGAAGTCTACATAAAATCATTTCATGAATTATCATGATGAGAGTTTCTTTAGCATTATATATTTTTTAAAATGTTAAAAAATTCTAAACTATGAAACAGCCAAGAGTGGAATAGCAGGCGTGCTGTGGGTACAGGAGTAACTTTCAGCCAGCTTCCCAATTGATTTTGCTTGTGGGAGACCACAGGTAATGTCAGAAATTGTGATCACGTGCCAGCAGGAATGTTGTGATGGATGTCGCAAACAACTGCGACTTCATAGCCAAATGTAAGTCCCCCTTGTTCAGTGCCATAATAACTTTGAAAGGTTGCTGAATTAGTACTTGTAACCCAAGGACTATCAGTATATCCAGTCACCTGATTTTATGATTAAGAGTAATAGAAGGCTCACAGGTCAAACAGGAGACTTAACGTTACTGTACGTCAGAAGATAAACCAACTTATTATAGATTTCTAGAAATCATTTTTCTTCGTTCCCAGCAAATTGGATTACAAACTGTTAAAGGAGGACCTTAGTTTATGTATACCTGTAATTTATTCAGGGAAGCAGAAATTGCTTTCATTTGTGTATTTTCTTATTCCCCATCCTTATTGCAACAAGTTCTGGTTACCATACCAGGGTTCACCGACAAAAGCATGAAACCCTTTTCCGTGCCGGCAAAACCGCGGACGTCTAATCTGCGCCGTCTGAAGTGCTAAGCAAAATGCGACACTAGCACGCTGACATCTGCATGCCGACGCAATCGCACGCAATTCAAAAGGCTGTCAACTGTCAACTGCTTAAAACGTGATGCAACAAAATAAACTTTTACTAGCATTCAAAAGCTAACCCAAACCCTAACCCTAAAGCTAACCCCTAACCCTAATAATAATAAAACTAGTCAACAAAACTGATTGATTTGATGCAACAAAATAAACTTTTAGTACTACATTTTACTGTCTGTAATCAATATCTTTATTCCATTTGATGCCACAAAATAAACTTTTACTAGCATTCAAAAGCTTAAAATAATGGTACATTTTACATTTGACTGTTTCTTCCTTCGCGGTTAAAATAAACTTTTACTAGCATTCAAAAGCTTAAAATAATAGTACATTTTACATTTGACTGTTTCTTCCTTCGCGCTTTCGTCGGCGCGCTTATATCGATGCGCTAATGTAGGCGCGCTAATGAGGTCGCTTTCTTGTCGGCACTTATTTGTTGCCCCTATTTTGTCTAGCGCGCTTTTGTCGGGTCACGCCATACCAGAGGTGGGTTACTACTGGTTCAGGCTAACTGGTAGTGGAATGTTGGCCTGGGTCGCAGAACCGGCAGTGACCCAGGCTGGCCACGCCTCCGAACCAGTTCCCCAGTCGCTGCTGCCGATATGTTTTTTCATCCTTTTTTAATGTTCTGCACATGTGCAGAACTATTTACAGGCAACTGGCATGTGCATGCAGCGCGTGCAAAGCAAACCGGCAGTAACACCAGCAGCAACACACACCACTACCATACACAATTATTCTTAAAGCTTCTCATATCTTGTGAGAAGGTTTTGATTGGCTGAAAGAGATTACATAAACAGATTGGATTTCTGAATCCTTAATCCCGATTTGACACCTAAATCATTACACCAGACTATCTTCTTTCTCCTGATTTTCAGGTGGCAGAAAAGGTGTGGGAATAAGTAAAGCATATTGTTAAAAGAATGTAATACAACTCCCATTAAAAAAAAGATTTCATCTGGATCAATCTGGAAATTAAAAAAAAATAATCCTAGGAATCCAGATTGGTTTATTTATTTATTTATTTTTTGGTTTTTTTTTAAAGGTTTAGAATCCCCTCCCTCCAATTCTATATATGCCTGGGCATTTAGTTTTTGCGTTAAATAGGCATAACCTGGCAGTTTTGAAACTATAGTATTTTGGCTGGTGGGGTCTAGGAGAAGGGCCTTTTCTGCTGTGGCTCCTGCCCTTTGAGGTGAGATTGGGTCCAATATGGGTTAATTTCGCCACTCAATTCTTTTGCTTAAGGATCTAATTTGGCTTTAAAAAAATTTTCTTTGGGCAATCTTTCGCAAAATAGAAAAAAATACCTCACCAGATGGAATCACTTTCTCTTTTCACTTCCTTCCTTCCGGAGCCGTCCCAACTTCATCAGCCTGGGGGCTGCCTGTTTACTGCTGGCTTGAAGCGCTTCCCTTGGGTCGATCAGAGACTTTCCGATGTCCCTGAGACCAGCAAGGCTTCATCTTCCTGATCACCATCTCTACGGGACGGTTTAGGTCTCAATGGACCGTCCTGCGGCAAAAGTGTCAACAGCGGTCTCGGAGTATCGAGACCGCACATTGTGTCATCGTGGTGTTGGCTCCTCCTTCTCCTCCTGAATTATGGTTTGTTTTTTTTCTTTTATTTGCTAATTTGGTTCATACAATTAACTACTGAATGTCTTTGCTTTGACTTAGCGTGATATGTGAACCCAGCCACTATGATTTGTAAACCATGGTTGATGGATAGTTTGATCAACATTTTTGCAGTTGGAAGGATACATTTTTTAAAGTTATTATTCTGTTATTGATGTCTAAAGTGCATTAGGTAGTTACATGAAAAATTCTAATGGACTTAGATGATTAATTTTATATTTATTATATTTTCTTATCACCATATCCTTACAAATTGAGAGCCGAGGTGGCGCAGTGGTTAAATACAGCAGTGCAGGCTACTTCAGGTGACTGCAGTTCTGCAGTTCGGCTGTTCAAATCTCACCGGCTCAGGGTTGACTCAGCCTTCCATCCTTCCGAGGTGGGTAAAATGGGGACCCGGATTGTTGTTGGGGACAATATGCTGACTTTGTAAACCGCTTAGAGAGGGCTGAAAGCCCTATGAAGCGGTATATAAGTCTAACTGCTATTGCTATTGCTAAATCAAGATAGAAATGTACATATACGGTGATGCTTGATCTTACTAAACTACAATGTTAACATTAAAATATTTTCTGTACTACATTTCAAATGATGGATGCACAGCATGCATAAAATAATATATTTCACTATAATTTCTACATGGAGCTCAGTGAAGAATAAACTTTTGTTTTTTTAAAAAAAATAGGTTTACACATTTAGGAATGTATACTTTCATGTGTAGAAAATAAATTCTGAATTTTATTTAAAAAAAAAACAGTAGTAAAAGCAAATACAAATTAAATTCAAAAACAAAAACTTATAAACAAAAAAGAAAAACTGCACAGAAAAAGAAAAAATAGGAAAAAAGGAAAGTAGTAGAGGAAATAAAAAGAAAAATATGTTGAGAAGGGACTTCTAGTTTTCATTATAACAAGCAAAAAGAAACTGATAACTTACTACCAACCATAAAGTTATAAGCAAACATTTCTTCTTCCTATATAACCATTCCCTTCTATCTGCAAAATCTTAAATCATCACCTTTTTAGTCCTGGTATCACCAAAAACTCCGTAAAGGAAGTATGCGTGTGTGTGTGTGTGTGTGTGTGTGTGTGTGTGTCTTGTTTTAACCTTGATCAAATATCAACTTTGTAATTTTCTTTTATGTCTAACAATCTTGATCTTTAATTTGTTCAGATGCTGTCTTATTCCCACTCAAAGACCTCGTTAGAGCTTTAAAAGAGCTCTTATGTAAATTCAGTGTAAGTCTTTATGCAGTGTTACTTTGTCTTTGGTACCTCCCCTTTGATTTTCCAAACCTTTGTGTATCCAGTAAAAAGTCCTTATCACAGTAGTTCACTTGATTCTTCTCTATTTTTTTAATCCACAAATTTTCCTATTATTATTATTATTTCCAATTTGAATGCCTTAAGCATTGTGTAATCCATACATTTATTCCTTATTTCTGATTCTATTTCCCCATCAAGCAACTTTTGTTTCACATCTATCATTCCTTTATTAACATCTTTTAGATATAATCTACCCACAGAAGCAGACTTTCTTATGGATATTGATGATATTGTAGCCACTAATTTCTGGACCCATTCTTCAAAGATCTTTAATATTTCAAGTGTTCTAGTATTTTGTGTAATTTGGTAAATGCCAATTCTAAAGTAAAGGGGAATGAGCTTTGGAGACTGGGTGAAGAGTTGCAGCCTAGGGAACAGTTTTGACCGGCAAGATAGGGATGAATTATACTTTCAGATTTGCAAGATTCTTTTAATGTAGCTTTACAATAATGTAGCGTTAGCTTATCTGGTCATTTCTTTTGGTCTACCTAGTAAGGCCATTATGTTGAAGTACAAAACAAAAACTATATAAATTTCTTCTGCAGTGCAATTGACTGATAACAACAAACAGGAAACCTTAATACTAAATCATATATTTGTCTAATATTTACAACTCGGGTTTTCAAAAGGATCCTGCAAGAACAAAACATATGGATTTCTTTTTTAAGGCTTTGCCCTCTATACTGGTTTTTTGAAAACCACTTTCTTCCAAAGAATAAGAAATGTATTTCTTGCATGATATATTATTAAAATACCAAATCAGAAAAAAGTTAACATAATAAATTTTCTAATGAAGAATTAAGAATAAAAATAACATTTAATTGATCAATATCAATAATTTATACATTATTGCTATTTAGCTTGTATTTAATTTTATTCTCTAAAAATTGCTTTTAACTGTAATATTAAATTCTAAATGGATCCAAAGATAGAGTGTCTACGTATAGTACAACAATCTAATTTACAGATACATAGCAGTTAGCAATAGCAATAGCAGTTAGACTTATATACCGCTTCATGGGGCTTTCAGCCCTCTCTAAGCAGTTTACAGAGTCAGCATATCGCCCCAACAAGCTGGGTCCAGTTTATGACTGAAGATTAGTTTGCAAAGCAAAAAGTACTAGTGTAATAGTAATGACCTATGAAGCTTATCTAATTTAATTGTTACGGTACGTCTTTAAAGTCTTACAAAGGAAGCAATGTGAAGAAAGGAGGTTTTATAATTTATATATTTGAATTACATTCTATCAAAAAAATCCATTTCAAATAAATGGAAGAACCCAGGTTATAATAGAATCTTTTATGGACAGAAGTCAACATAAAAAAGAGAGAGAATAGTCTGAGATATTGATCTTTTCCCACCACAGAAAACTTATTAAGACTGAATTGCTTCTGCCTCTATTAAGATCTGGTTGAAAGCCCAGTACATCACAGAATACAATTGAGATAATCTTGAGATTTCAGTTATCGCAGTCGGGGTGAAAGTTATTTAGCTGCTTCATCAGCTTCTTTATCATTAAAGATGCAGGGCACATTGTTAACTATAGGATGAATTGCATATGGTGTACATTAACTATGTACGATAATATGGAGATCCATTTACTGGCTCACTTGTTCCTGTCTTTCAAATTGCATGTATGTTAAACATGGGTGATTAAAAACATTTCTGAAGGGCTTCTATTTTTTATTTATAGATTTAAAAGATAGATGAATAATCATAAAGGGAACACAGACCAATTTGCTGACTTTGCTGTAGTTACATAAACGTAGCTTTACAATTACTCTTGGTATCAAATCGAAATTGATTTTTCAAAAATCGCATTTCTCCTTTTCTGCATGGAACGTTACGCTATATTGGAGATGCAGAGATAAAACAGTAAAACATGCAACCAATTACACACTAAAAGCCGACCCAGCATTTTTCAAAACATTTCATAAAAATCAATTACTTCCTGTTGCTTAATATTTGGTTAGATTTACATTTGTAAGTCTAACTATTGTAGTATAAAGTAGATAAGGGCTGCACTAGCTAATTTCGTGTCTTAAAAATTATAGAACGTACTGGTGTATATCACCATGAATAAAGATTAATTTGATCTGAAATTGAAGCATTTCACAGCAGGTTTACCTAGCCATCAAGTTCACCCTTCTTATATTTTGTTTCGGTCTCATCCTTACTTCCAGGAAGGAAGAAAGGATTATCTAGATGGCCAACGGGAAAACTCAAGGGTCCAATCAATGACCTATCTTCCTCCTACTTCATTTCAACTGAGTAACATGTAAGGAAATTTGACTCATACAGAATAGAGATGGGTAATGGGGGGAATGCTGTTCTGCTATCATACTTTCTCACCTACTGGGAGAAGGGAATCTAGGAGCCGCAAGGCAGGAGTTACTACAAACCCAGAGGAATGTGCTGCAAATACTTTCAAAAGCTGAGCCAATACGGTTAGTGTCCTCTTAGCTAAATGTTTAAAGTTACGATGGACCTCCACATAGGTATGAATGACCCAGTTCTGATGTTCTGATGGCCATTCCAACCATAGTCATGTGTTCTGACCCTCCCCTCCTCTGTCCAGGAACGAAAGCCATAAGCAAACGTAATTAAGAATACTTTTAATCAGTCCAGACTCTCGTTGGCTGCAAGCCCAAAATAAACAAAGAGATAAGCACTCTGGCAGTAAGTCTTACAAACCTACCTAGGCAATGCAAACAAACTCTCACAGCAAACCACTTCTCCAAGTTGGTTTCTCTGAAATGTGAATGTTGACTCCTGCAAACAGGGCGTGGCACAGTCTCTTTTATAATCAGGAGAGGATCTTAATCAGCATCAGGTAAGCGCAATCATCTCCTATGATTACGCAGTTGTTCTTGCCGCTGAGTAGCCCTTCGACGGCGTGCATCCCGAAACAACTCACAAGTGTTTTCCTGATCACTCCCTCTGATCCAAGGCTCCAGCGCCACCTGGTGGCCAACCAGTCTATCCTCACCCTACTCGGAGTCGGCACCCTGTCCAGGATCCTCCACTTCCTCCAGGGCCGACTCATAAGACCCCTCGCTGTCGGAGTCTGGCGGCAGCTCCAACGGCTCCTGCCGGGCCACAACAGTCATGTGACTACATATCAGACACTCAGCAGCTTGCATTTATGGCTGTTTTTACCATGCTGCGGTTTTTGCGTTTTTTTCTGAAAAATGGCATTTACAACCATGGCTGTGGTTTTACAACAGCAGCATTTGCTTAATGACTGCAGAAAAAGGTTATAAAATCAGGTCTGTCACATGGCGACCCATTTTAGGACTATTACAACCAGAGGTGGGTTCCTACCAGTTCGCACCTATTCGGTAGAACCGGTTCGTCAAATCTACCGAACCGGTTAGAAGAGGTTCCACCAGTGGACCCGGATAGCAGACCACACCTACAGAAGAGGTTCCAAAAAATTTTGAAACCCACCACTGCCACACACAGACACACAGACACACACAGACTGACACAGAGAGAGCGAGAGAAAGGAAGGAAGAAATAAAGAAAGAAAGAAAAAAGAAAGAGTGAGATGAAAGAAAAAAAGAAAAAAGGGACAGAGAGACAACAGGAAGGAGAGAGAGAGAGAGAAAGAGAAAGAGAAAGAAAACACATGGCCGGCAAGCCACTCCCACAAAGGAGGCCACGCCCACAGAGTAGGTTCTAAAAAATTTTGAAACCCACCACTGATCAAACTGCACTGGCATTATATTTCATGACAGCAGTTGAATATACAAATGAGTGACTTGTAGGAAAGAAGTAGTAACATTTGGTGACAATGAATAAGTGAGAACTGCAATGATAGTATATGAAGAAAATCAATCTCTATTAAAAAAAAACCAGGAAGTTAAGGTGCAGAAGTGATTCCTTAAGTTAGGATTCATTCAATTAGCTCCAACAAATACTGAATATACAATACATTTAAGTTTGTGTTTATACAACTAAAATTATAATTATTTTTAATTTAATTTAAGAAAGTTTGTACCCACATTAAACTCTACTTGTTTTATGATTCTGAATGTTCTCTGAGTCATAGGTTTATATTAGATTTCTTTTACAACCTATCTACTCTCTGACATATTAGTTTTAGTAATATTTAGATTTTCATAGCAGTTTGTTTGTATGTGTTTAGGTTTTCTTATAATATTATCCTTTTAATGTTTGTAAGCTGTACAGAGTTACTCTGTGGTAACATGGATGATTAATACATTTAATAAAATAAAAAAAATGATTCTGACAAAATAATTACGTCAAATGACTTCTGATTAATATTATTTTTTTATAAAAAAAACAACCCTATTTTCTGTCACTTTTAAAACACTTTTTCAAGCTTCTTTTTAACAATCCCATTAGACATTTTTCTAAACAGCTAACCAACTTTACAAGCACCTGAAGCAAACTGTGAAGCAGCAGTATTGGTACAGTTGCCAATACTGCACAACAATTTTTAATGCCAAAAATGAGATTTTATACAAGTCTAGAACTGCACGAAACCATGAGCAATCTTTTCTTATTAACACCTTTATAACTTTGCTGGCCCTATATCCCTGGAATGAGATATATAAAGTAAAGGACTAATGTGATATATATATATTGGGTAGTACATGAGCATGAAATAAAATGCGGGGGGGGGGGGGGATTAGCAGGCAATCTGAAACAGCTTGATGATCCTGAAGGGGATATAGTTGTTTTCCCTTGGATTGAAGGGATATCATTCGGGTGTAATAAATGTCACTTTTGTGGCAGATGGCACTAATTGGGAAGTAGGGAAACAGAAAACACCACTGCTAATTTAGAAAACAAATTTACAATTAGGAAAGTTGTTTAGGTCTTCTGGGAGATAGCAGGGAGTTGGGACCAAGCAATAGTCAACGCCTCAATGAACGAGGTGGGTTTTTTTGTCACTTCTAAAGAAGCAGATGATGCGGCCCAGAAATAGGTTCCTACCAGTTCGCACCTATTCGGTAGAACCGGTTCGTCAAATCTACCGAACCGGTTAGAAGAGGTTCCACCAGTGGACCCGGAAAGCAGGCCACACCTACAGAAGAGGTTCCAAAAACTTTTGAAACCCACCACTGGTCCTTGGATATGATTATTCTACCCTATCATGCTCATATTTATAAAACTCCGTGCCTCTGTGAAAGGTAAGGATGACTACTGCGTTTGTGGTGCAATCAGAACATTGCGTGTGTTGAAGTTGTTTTAACGCAAACCAAAGATGCCTTTTAAAAAACAAGTTGACATCCTATTCTTATGCATGCCAGTGCTGTGTGTGAGGTAATTTAAGGTGGTTCTGACAAGTGTCGTCGGCATCTTCATATCCGGTCACATGGGCGGCAAGCCACTCCCATCCGGTCACATGGGCAGCAAGCCACTCCCACAGAGGAAGCCACACCCACAGAGTAGGTTCGAACAATTTTTGAAACCCACCACTGCTATATACTACCCCATAGTGCTTTACAGCACTCTCTCAGTTTGCAATGTAAGCATTATTTGCATATTCCCCGATCCAACAATCTGGGTCCTCATTTTATCGACCTCGGAAGATGGAAGGCTGGTCAAGGTTTCCCTGCAATACTTCACTTTAAACATTGCACCACCACAGCTGTTACATAGTAGAAGCCACTGAAGTGGCTTTGGGTTTTTGAGTCTGGTGATTCCAGGGACATTCACTCTCAAGGCTGAGCAAGAGTCTACTCATCTATTTAGAGTCTGTCAGCAATTTGAGTCTTCCAGTAACTCCTGCCTGAGGAGAAAGTATAGCTATGGGCTATGAACACTTTTTATAGCTAAATCTTATATGACAATTGTGACATTTTCTGGATCAGGCAGCCCTGTTCACAGTCTCTTGCAGAAGAAAATATGGCATTATAAATTACAGTGAATTACCACATCCCCAAATATATTTTTCAAGGAGAAATGTACTGTCAGATCAGCCATGAAACACTTAGATTCAAAGTAATATACTAATTCAGATACTAATGGGTAGTAGCAATCCTCAGATGCATGAACCTGTAGGAATATGCACCATTCAAGAATTTTAAATAAACATAGCGATAGCAATAGCAGTTAGACTTATATACCGCTTCATAGGGCTTTCAGCCCTCTCTAAGCGGTTTACAGAGTCAGCATATCGCCCCAACAGTCTGGGTCCTCATTTCACCCACCTCGGAAGGATGGAAGGCTGAGTCAACCTTGAGCCGGTGAGATTTGAACCGCTGAACTGCAGATAGCAGTCAGCTGAAGTGGCCTGCATTACTGCACCCTAACCACTGCGCCACCTCTACATTGGAAATGTAGTACGCTCATTTCTAAAAATCCTTGTGTCGTTATTTGTTGTGCGACTGTCAGCCCTGGAGGCCATTTTTTTTCTTTTGGATCTTCAAGACTGCGGTAGAACTGGTTCATCAAATCTACCGAACTGGTTAGAAGAGGTCCCACCCGTGGACCTGGAAAGCAGGCCACACCTACAGAAGAGGTTCCAAAATTTTTTGAAACCCACCACTCACACTCTCTCTCTCTCTCTTACACACACACACACACACACACACAGACACACACACACAGACTCACACAGAGAGAGAAAGAGAAAGAGAAAGAAAGAAAAAAAGAGAGAAAAACTGAGAGAGAGAGGAAAGAAAAAAAGGAAAAAGGCACAAAGAGATAAAAGGAAGGAGAGAGAGAGAGAGAGAGAGAGAGAGAGAGAGAGAGAGAGAGAGAGAGAGAGAGAGAGAGAGAGAGAGAGAGAACACTTGGCCGGCAAGCCACTCCCACCAGGTCACATGGCCAGCAAGCCACTCCCACAAAGGAGGCCACAGCCACAGAGTAGGTTCGAAAAATTTTTGAAACCCACCACTGGGTGAAGCTGAGAGAGAGCAACTGGCCCAAAGTCACCCAGCGAGTTTCATAACTAAGGTGGGACTTGAACTCACTGACTCTTGATTTTTATACAGATTTTGCCTGCTCAAAATAAATTTTAGATAAAAATAAATAAACAGGCAATTTATGCCTATTGATCAGGAAAGTGTAAAAAACATTTCTGAAGTTGTTAGGCTCCATCAAGCCACATTTGAAAGATGGTATCTTAAAACAGAGATGATTTGACACATTGGTGAAAGTTTGCAAGACTAGCTGTATCATTAAAATCACCCTGGAAGTCACAAAAATCCCAGAACAAACATCTCTGGATCTGTAAGCTCTTTTTTGTTTTGGCTAAAGTCAGTATTCGTGATTTCACCAACAGAAAAGCACTAACTAGACAAAAATGGGTTTCATAGGACTGCATCCTTCTAGAAGCTACTGCTCATTTCAACTTTGCAAAATGGCATCTAAATAACGCTCCAGACTTCTGAAGCAATGTTGCATGGACAGCTGAGTAAAAACAGAGCTTTTCAGGTCCCATGGATATTGTATCTAGTAGGAACAGGGCCGGATTTAGATGAAAAGAGGCCGTAGGCTATTCCACTTATGAGGCCCTTTCACCTCCCATTTTTAAGTTTGTAAATTGCATGAGAGACAATAAAATACATAATTACTGTGATATATATCAATATATATAGCTGGCCTCCCGACGGAGGGCGGCTCTGCTCTGCGGCAAAGGCAGCGAGGCCAGCCGCCTCCCCTGCTGCGCTCAGCTGCCCGGCTTGGCCCCCTCGCCCTCACCTGCCTGGCCGCTGGTGGGCTCCGTGTCGATCGGGGCGGCTACTGGGAGCGGCCGCGCCTCTAGCCCAACCGCCGGTGCGGGGATCGTGGGCGGGCTCCCCAACTGCCGCGGCACTGGAACGATCTTAACCAATACATTTTTATGTTTGTTCATTAGTCATATGCGTAGAATTTCTCCTTATTTTCGGTTCAGTGTTTTAGTGTTCACTGTTTTTAGAATAGTGTAATTTTAATTTTGCTAACAATTTGAATGTAGGCCCCTCTTGATCTTGAGGCCCTAGGCTGAAGCCTAGTTAGCCTATAGGAAAATCCGGCCCTGAGTAGGAACCAAACACTATGTTTCACCATAAGAATCTTATATCGAGGTAAGAACAGGAGTAATAATGTCATGGATTAGGGGCGCTGTGTTCTTCAAGGCCCAAACAACTTTTCAACATGCATTATGCATGGGATCAAAGAATTTTACTCAAAAATATTTGCTGAAGTGGAAGTGGGTCATGCAGCAAGAGAAAGATCTCAAGCATACAAACAAATCTATAAGACAATAACAAATTTTCTGGAATGGTCAAATTGAAGTCCAGAGCTAGGCACCACATATATGTTGCAACAGGAATGAAAGCAAGCACTTTGTGCTAGAAAAGCCCCCCCAAAAAATGTTTTTGATTTAAAACATTTGCCATAGAGGAATGGAACAAATTTTTTATACAACTATATGAGAGGCTGATCACCAATAATAGAAAAGTTGGTTGCTGTTAATATAAACTAATTATCAAATTTTAGGAAATTATCACTTTTTCACATGAGCACATTATTTTTGAAATAAAAAAAAACAAAAACCAATGTTAGTATTTTGTCACTGATAACATTTAGCAGTTTAAAATATGCAAAAATTAAATAAATCTGAAAAGGATTAATACTTTTCACAGCACTGTATATTAAGTGTGATGATTCAACCTTTCTTCCTCTTCATTAATACATTAATAGTAACAAAACTATTGTTTCATACACTTCACCTTCTATAAACAGCAAACGCACACACTACCACACATTTTAAAATGTAAGAAACACATATTTTTAAATGTGATTATGTAAACTTCAAAATGGCTAAATTGGCTTGGTGGAAGAAAAAGCCAAAATTTACCGTATTTTTTGGACTATAAGATGCATTCCCCCCACAAAAATGTGGATTGAAATCTCTGTGTGTCTTATAGAGCAAATACGGGCGTGTTTTTGGTCTCCCGAACTCTTTGGGTGTCCCATTTTAGCCCTTCCCGGTGTCCAGATGCACTGCGCAGGCCAAAAATAGGACCTGTGGAGGAAAAAAACTATTTTTTCTTGTTTTCCTCATCTAAATCTAGGTGCATCTTATGGTCCAGTGCATCTTATAGTCCGAAAAATATGTTACCTTTCAAGTCTATCTTATGGAATATTTTGATACCTGACTGATTTGGAAGAAAAGCACCATTGTCATTTGAAATATAAATGAAAAATGGAGAGCTGGCTATTCACCTGTGAGCTATTTCCATATTATCAGCTCAGGACAGGAGGCTGTAGAATAGTGAAATTAAATGACAACAGCACTGCTTCTTCATGTAGATTCCAGATGATTCTTTCTAACCAACAATTATCTTCTGATATTATAAACCAGAAATTTGTTATTTGGGATCAAAATTTTGATCAAGTTGGCTTTTTTCCCAGCAGTTACTAATTGCAGAGGGTAACAACTTTTAGAAAGTTACTGTATTTGAGGAATTTAAAGAAAAGATTTGCAAACTAGATTGCACTTTTATTAAAAAAAAATGTTTGGACAGAATATATGCCTTTGAGCTTAGATTTGCGTAACCAACCTGTTTTGGTAGCAATAGCAATAGCAATAGTTAGACTTATATACTGCTTCATAGGGCTTTCAGCCCTCTCTAAGCGGTTTACAGAGTCAGCATATTGCCCCCAACAACAATCTGGGTCCTCATTTCACCCACCTCGGAAGGATGGAAGGGTGAGTCAACCTTGAGCCTGGTGGGATTTGAACAGCCGAACTGCTGAACTGCAGTCAGCTGAAATAGCCTGCAGTGCTGCATTTAACCACTGCGCCACCTCGGCGCATATACATGTCTATGTCTATGTACATATATGTAATTGTACCTTACATAGCTTTGGACATTTAAGATTCATATATAAATACTGTAGGGATCTCTACAAGTAGAAAATCACATCTTGCACTCCAGATATAAAGCAACATTTTAAAGTTATAATACAAAACAGAATTTACATTAAACATTACTACAGATTTACAATGATACTTCGATGATACTCCACTCGACAGTGGAGTCATCTTACTGTTTTGATGTAGTTTCTTAATATACAAAAATTACAAACAATTTCACAATAGTTATGTCACAGTTTGAAGTCAATTCTTTTGGAATATATCAATACCTCTTATCTTATTTTATCTTATCCTTCCTATCTATCTATCTATCTATCTATCTATCTATCTATCTATCTATCTATCTATCTATCATCTACTGGTCTTGTTGTATTCGGGTCTTTTCCCGTGTAAGATTGAGATTGTCTTGGCAACATTTCGGCGAGGTGTTACTCGCCATCTTCAGGCTGGTAGTGAGACCTCGCTGAAACGTTGCCAAGACAATCTCAATCTTACATGGGAAAAGACCCGAATACAACAAGACCAGCATACCTACCCCTGTGAAAATCTACGAAAACATTCATACGTACGTACGTACGTATGTACGTACGTACGTACATACATACATACATACATACATACATAAATGAAATTTACAATAAATTTTAATTTTGGATTAGCATATCTGTTATGAACTTCAATGAAATTGGAATCTGTCTCGCTCTAGAAAATATAACAGCCTAGAATTGTGTACTAATACAATAATTTTACAATTGATAACATGGAAATCTAATTTTGCTATTGACATTTTTCTAACAGATGCTAAGAGCATCATTTATGGTGTTATTAGAGAAGCATTTTCAGTTTATTACATTAAAGAACACAAAATAAGAAGCCAGCTAGTTTGATCACAGAACAAAAACAAAACATTGAAAATCTGAACTGAGATGGTACCATGATACTCTGCCTCTAGAGAAATAAAAGTTGTAGCATTTTTGAATTTCTATACAGTACTGCATATGCATTATTATGCTACATAAAGCAGCTGAGAGCTGATTCAGAACCGGTATGGTGAAGTGTTGTGGACCATGCTACATAACTAAACCTAACAATGACCTACAAAATTTCCCCAGAAATGTAGCAATAACAGCACCAAGATTCAAGTAAATATAATGGAATCGTACAGTTGGAAAGGACCTCAGAGCACATTTAGTCCAAATTATTTCAGCCTTAAAATAATGATTTCAGCCTTTAAATAAACATGTTGCAAACCTCCAAGGGCTTCATTATAAGATTTCCAAAGTCTAAGAATAATATATCTGAAAAATGTGAACAGTTCTGCTGGATGTACATCTACTTGAGAATGCAGTGGTAGTAAAATAAATGTGTTGATATGCATGGACAAATATTTACATGCATTCCTGCAGTTACACAAATAATGTTCTACTCTTAAACCAGCTGCTTTTACACATATTTTTCAGCAGGCAAGGTACACAGAAAACATAGCATTATCATCTATGACAAATACAGCTACCAATTTTCTACAAATAAGTATCAGCAGAAAGCTTGTATAAAGAGAACTGTACTTGGTGTAGTATAATTTAGGTAGCAACTAGCAACTGTACTACAGCTAGCCTGAATATGCTTCCAGCATTGCTTCAAGGTTTCATTTTATTAACAGAAACAGAAATCTTATGCTCTCATTTACAATGTACACAGAGGAATACATGTAAACTCAATTCTAACACCATAGATACAAGGAGAAACTCCAAAATATCCATCTGCATAGACAGCATTAAGCTTACAACTTTCACCATCTAAGCCTAAAATGAGCATTTCTCTTACAGCCAATGTTTATTTCTCTATCTTTTCTGTCTTAAGATTCCACATAAAACCATTAGGACTGCTACTTCATCTTACAGTATTAAGTAAATATAGTGTGCACACAACTTCAAAGTAAAGTCTTTGTATAAATCAGTGCTGATCGCCAATCCGAAAGGAGTCCTAAAGAAAATAATGCAGACTATAATTCAAAATGTCAGTATTGTGAAGATGCTGTAATATAACATTTACTAAGCTGCAATGAAATCACCCAAATGGGACCAAATATGTAAGAGATACCTACATCAGTGGTGGGTTTCAAAAATTGTTCGAACCTACTCTGTGGGTGTGGCCTCCTTTTTGGGAGTGGCTTGCCACCCATGTGACCGGATGGGAGTGGCTTGCCACCCATGTGACCGGATATGAAGATGCCGACGACACTTGTCAGAACCACCTTAAATTACCTCACACACAGCACTGGCATGCATAAGAATATGATGTAAACTTGTTTTTTAAAAGGCATCTTTGGTTTGCGTTAAAACAACTTCAACACACGCAATGTTCTGATTGCACCACAAACGCAGTAGTCATCCTTACCTTTCACAGAGGCACTGAGTTTTATAAATATGAGCATGATAGGGTAGAATAATCATATCCAAGGACCAGTGGTGGGTTTCAAAAAATCTTGGAACCTCTTCTGTAGGTGTGGCCTGCTTTCTGGGTCCACTGGTGGAACCTCTTCTAACCGGTTCAGTAAATTTGACGAATCGGTTCTACCGAATAGGTGCGAACTGGTAGGAACCCACCTCTGACCTACATATATGCAATATATGCTTGCACAACAAAAAGTTCTGCACTAGCACTTGTACTGGATTTCAAAATATTTATTAAAGCATCACAGTTTTATGGACGACACATTATCTGGATTTAACAGAATTTTTTGTCAACCAAGAATTTTGCAAGGATTGTTCTTAAAGTCTTCCATGCATACTTCCACGGAGACCTCAGTAAGCTTTCTATTCACTTGGAGGAAAGCATATAAATGTGGCTGTAATTTACTGTCCTAATATTGCTGGTCTCTATATACAATGAGTGCATGCATTGTTATTATGAAAATGTAGGAAAGGAAAATTCAGATCATCATAGTTTTGGAATGTATTGTAATTTACTCTTAAATTGACACAGTGGATGGTATGAAATTGGAAACAGATTTACATGCATTTAATTCTACACCAAAGACTATGTGCTTTTCCTTATATACTATGTATGATTGCATGCAAATATGCAAACTTCATACAAGCTATTTCTTATAACTGCTATATTTAATACAACCAGATTAGCTGGCATAGTATCTATATCTATAATGAGACTACAGTATCTATAATGAGACTGAATTTATTCAATAGTGTTCATCTGGGTATTTACATGTCTCTACATATAGATCTATATTATCTAGCTACACCCACACATATGTTAATGTATAACCATTTTAGGCTGACTATATTTTATTTTTTTAAAAAATATTTATAGTACACTCAAAGCTGATTATGAGTTTTCTGTTCTATTTTTAAAAAATTCTACTGAAATTCAAAATTATTAAACACCACCTCAAGCTTTTGGAATACTAATGCCAGAATTCTGAGAATCCACCATTACTTGAACATAGAATATTGTGTATATGACCTATTTATGGATCCAATGATACAGAAAACTCAATAAATGTTTGAGTTTCTGCCTTCTTAAGCTGCTTTGAAATAAGACTTTGTAGTCAAAAAGGCTCAGAGAAAACATAATCATAATTCATCATTTTAGCCATTCTCTAACTTTTTCTGCATGTTTCCAACCAATACGGTCCTGAGCTTTCTTTTGACAATTGGGCCCACAATACTTGCTGATGTCGCTGACCCATCTTACTTTAGGTCTCTTTTGTGGACCAGAGCCATGGAAAGATAAATGCTTGGTATTACACGACAAGATAGAAAAACCCATACATGGATTAGAGAACAAAAGTAAGTATATGATATCATCAAGAGAGTAAAGAAATTGAAATGGAAATTGAATTGATGGCAGGTAGACCAAGGCAGTCATAAAATTGTGAGAAGCTCCCCCTAAAGAGAATGAAATATTTTGGGGAATATTAAAAGAGGCAGAATGTTGTATTTCCCCGAAATAGGAACAGAGAAACATGCTCTTAAAGGCAGAAAGCAGCTAACTTTCTTTAAGTTTATTTTAGAATATCTTTGTTAAAGTTTTATACCCTGTATTGGTTCTGGGAAGTCGGGGGGGGGGAGGTTGAGGGGGGGGGTTGGGGGGGGAGGGTAGAGGGAGGGAGGTAAACATTTGTAAAAGTTTTTTTTCAAAAATTTTCAATTAAAAAAAAAAGAATAGATCCCACTTGATAAAAAAGAGAAAATATATAGAGTATCAAAATGAGGGACATTCTAAAAACAGAAATTCCAGCCCCAATTGTGATCCCAAGTTGGCAACTATCTGAATTTTAAGTAGCATAAAACTGGTATGAGTTACTTTTACCATCCCTTTTAAAATATAATTAAATAAATACAGTAAGGACAAAATTTGCCTCAATATTATGAGTGTTTCAGTATATTATCTGAAACAAAAAACAGGAAGAAATGTTATGATTGCTTGCATGTATACTTTAAATATGTAACATTCAAACCAGAGGTGGGTTCCTACCAGTTTGCACCTACTCGGTAGAACCGGTTCGTCAAATCTACCGAACCAGTTAGAAGAGGTTCCACCAGTGGACACGGAAAGCAGGCCACACCTACAGAAGAGGTTCCAAAAGTTTTTGAAACCTACCACTGGTCCTTGGATATGATTATTCTACACTATCATGCTCCTATTTATAAAACTCGGTGCCTCTGTGAAAGGTAAGGATGACTACTGCGTTTGTGGTGCAATCAGAACATTGCGTGTGTTGAAGTTGTTTTAACGCAAACCAAAGATGCCTTTTAAAAAACAAGTTTACATCATATTCTTATGCATGCCAGTGCTGTGTGTGAGGTAATTTAAGGTGGTTCTGACAAGTGTCGTCTGCATCTTCATATCCGGTCACATGGGCGGCAAGCCACTCCCATCCGGTCACATAGGCGGCAAGCCACTCCCACAAATGAGGCCACACCCACAGAATAGGTTCGAACAATTTTTGAAACCCACCACTGGTTCAAACTCCTCATAGATTCAGACCAAAAAGATGTCGTTTTATACAATTCTACATTTGGGACTTTTATGCACACTTTTACAACTGTGCACAGATATGTAGGAGAATATACATCTCCCTCCCCCCCCCTCCAGCCTGATTTGGAGTTGGAAAATAATCATTATTAACAGTTTTATACCAAAGGCTATCAATAGTAGGTGTATTTTGCCTCTTGTAAGTTTTGGGGGGAATGAGTAGCTCTGCTGCAATTTCTTTATTGTATTTTTAAAGTAGTATATCATCTCATATTTTAAAATTATACCCAGGATTCACCCAAACACTAAATTCAAGCTATGAAAAGCCTCCTCCAATAGCTCCTAAAGTATTCATTGTTATCGTTTCCATAATTAAATTCACAATTTTGTAACTAGAATAAACAGAGGGATGGTTTTAATCAACTTGCTATACTTGTCCTAGCATAATCAACAAAATATTCTGATTGATAAATTATGAGCAATCTTTTCTTGCATTTTTCTATTTATCATTTTCAAATACAGTTTTGCATAAAGATGGATTAGATAAAGAAACCCAATTCAATAAAAATGTTTGCATTTATTTTCTGTTCTCATTTTTCAGATAGGGATTATTCCTAATTTTTTTTTAACATTTTCAATGTACTAATTTATTTCCTCAATATTCAAATCAAGACCCATTTCCACTACAGGAACGAATATAAATTGAATTTAAAAAATGATCAGCAAATTCAATATAAGCCCATGTCATATTAGCAATAGCAATAGCAATAGCAGTTAGACTTATATACCGCTTCATAGGGCTTTCAGCCCTCTCTAAGCGGTTTACAGAGTCAGCATATTGCCCCCAACAACAATCCGGGTCCTCATTTTACCCACCTCGGAAGGATGGAAGGCTGAGTCAACCCTGAGCCGGTGAGATTTGAACAGCCGAACTGCAGAACTGCAGTCAGCTGAAGTAGCCTGCAGTGCTACATTTAACCACTGCGCCACCTCGGCTCTATTATGGCAACATGTACCTTTTCAAGGCAATACATCACTGGAATTTATTACTGGTATTTTTATTTTTATTTTTAGAAAAATCATATATGAGAAAAGTAAGGAGGCAAATGTTCCAAATTATTTCCAAGGTCAATATTCACTTGATTTGAGTTTATATAACCCTATTTCCTAATATAATATTTAAATATTTCATATGTAAATAAATAGTTTCTGACTCTTCAAGAATTCCTTCTGCATGGAAGACTGACCACGACATGGGTAACTGCGTCCTGTAACTGAGAAAGAACTCTGTCAATCTTCCTCCATAACCCATTAACTTAATATTTTTCAACTTCATGCATCAGCATCCTTTGTTAGCACTTCCATTGCTAAGAGGGAAAGGGGAAAATGCAATATACTTAGCACCTAGACCACCAGGGAGATTTGCAAAGTTTAATGAACTAGCACTAAACCACGAAGATAATTTTCTCCTTGAAGGATAAAAGAATTTTTCCTGAAAGTTTCAAATGACAATATAAAAGTTTCTTTGTAATGTATGAAATAGCTTATTTGCTGAAATACACAGGATTAATTTTCCTACACCTCCTAATTATTCTAAAATCTACTCCAAGGATTAGCAACCTTCGGCCAAAGGCTGGATGTGCCTCACCATAAGAGCCAAGGTGGCACAGTGGTTAAATGCAGCACTGCAGGCTACTGCTAGATCAGCAGGTCAGCGGTTCAAATCTCACCGGCTCAGGGTTGACTCAGCCTTCCATCCTTCCGAGGTGGGTAAAATGAGGACCCAGATTGTTGGGGGCAATATGCTGACTCTCTGTAAACCGCTTAGAGAGGCCTGAAAGGCCTATGAAGCGGTATATAAGTCTACTGCTATTGCTATTGCTATTGCTATTGCTCACCATCCATTATCTGGCCCATAGTCCTCAAAAATTTTATCAACCTGCACAACAGAAGTTAAGAACAATTGCCCATTCAGGTTGCTCTTATGCCCATTCAGGTTGCTCTTCGCTGCCTCCTTGGATAGTCAATTTAGTCTTCTGACCCCCCCTCCTCTGTCCAGGAACGAAAGCCGAAACCAACGTAAATGAGAAGGTTTCTTTTAATCAGTCAAGACTCTCGTTGGCTGCAAGCCACATAAACAAAGAGATAAGCACTCTGGCAGCAAGTCCTACAAAACTTGGCAACAAGGCAAACAAACTCTGGCAGCAATCCAGCCTGCCAAATTTGTTTCTTGTTAGTCCTTAACGTTGACTTCTCTTAATCGTGAACGTTGACTTCTGCAGAAGGGCGTGGCACAAGCACTCTCGTTTATAATCAGGAGAGGATCTTAAAGAAGCATCAGCTGAGCGTAATCATCTCCTATAATTACGCAGTTGTTCTTGCCGCCGAGTAGCCCTTCGACGACATGAATCCCGAAACAACTCACAGGTGTTTTCTAGATCACTCCCTCTTGTCTCCTCCCCACTGATCCAAGGCTCCGGCGCCACCTGGTGGCCAACCAGTCTCTCCTCGCCCTGCTCGGAGTCAGCACCCTGTCCAGGGTCCTCCACCTCCTCCAGGTCCGACTCATAAGACCCCTCACTGTCGGAGTCTGGCGGCAGCTCCAACGGCTCTTACTGGGCCACAACACTTTAGTGATTGGCTTTACCACCTTTCTCAATACGGGCAGAACAAAACTCCCGCAACCAGTGCCAGTGGGCTTAAGAGTAAACTCTGAGCCTGAGGAGGGGGAAGAAATAGCAATTGCGGTGGGGTGCCCTATCCTAGGTGAAAGAAGATTGTCAGTTCTTATCTTTGCTTAGATTGTGTCTTCATCTCCCCCAATACAGCTGCAAAGTTTGCAAAGAGGAAAGTAAAGTTTAGACACCACATATTAGACACAGAATGGTATGCCATGTAGAAGATGCCAGGAACATAGGATCACAAATATAGGTAGAATTTGTGGCTTCTTAAATATTGCTTATATATAAGGAAAAGGCTCCTGATGTTAAGACCTGTTCAAAAATGAGCACCGTATGGATATTGCAGATTCTCCATCTTTTACAGTTTTAAAGAAGAGCCTGGCAGTCATACTTAAGGATGATTTAATTGAAGAGTTGCATTAGATAACTCTCATGATCATTTCTAACTAAACTATTCTATGACTTTGCAAAATTAGTTGTGGGGTTCTCTGAATCCTTTGAATATTCCAGGAATTGAGTTACAAAATCTGTAATCTAAAGAAAAATCTGTAATTACCTTAATTTATAGTGCTGGCCTAATTACCACTGAAATTTAAACATATTTTAAAGAGGGAAAATACCATTTATATAGTTTCCTTTGAATAAAAGCATCAGAGATGCAGAAACTTATTTTTGTATGTATTATTTATAGATAGAATAGTCCCTTTTTAAACACATTCTACAGAATTCACTGAACACTAATATCCCCAAGCTCTACTAAAATTATTCCTTTTAATACAGTAATTTTAGATTAGAGAAGGAATTGTTAACATTGCTAACAGATATTAAGCCTATGAGGGTGTTTACTTCTTCATGCATCTGTACCAAAGACAAAATTTAGCATGGACAAGATGCTGCAGGAAGAAATCACAATATAAAAAGTACTCAATGATGTAAATACTTCAGTTGGAAAGTTTAAGAACCGTCTACATGATTTTAAACTTAAGACTATAATATACTGTATGGACATAATTTTTAATAATATACTTAAGGAAACAAATCAGAGATTCTTAAATCCTGGGTTATAACTTCCAAGTCAGAGGGAGGTATGATTAAAAAAAAAAAAAAAAACCTGACCAGGCTAAATGGGATAATTTCAAAAGCTACTGTTGTTTGTCCTGCACATACTAACATTGTGTAGTTGTAGTTTGAGAACCTATATGATATATAAATTAAATAATGATTAAATGTTATATATATATATATATATATATATATATATATATATATATATATATATATATATATATATATATCATATATATATATATATATGTTTTATTTGTGCTGATAAATAAATAAAGGGAGACTAGTATAGATCTATTTCAAGCTATTTAGCTCTCATCAGCTAGCCATACCCTTACTGGGATTCAAACCTGTGCTGTAATCCCAGTAAGGGTATGGCTAGCTGATGAGAGCTAAATAGCTTGAAATAGATCTATACTAGTCTCCCTTTATTTATTTATCAGCACAAATAAAACACAAATATAACAAAGGCAAGAGTAAAAATATTGGGTTTCTGTCGTGATGGACTCCTGTGACGAGCCGATTGACAGATAATGGAAGCAGTTAGCTTCCTCCCATGATTGGGGCTTACCAGGGGTTGTGACACTAAATATGTATGTATGTATGTATGTATGTATGTATGTATGTATGTATGTATGTATTTCTGTCTCTAACACTAAGGAAATCATTCATCTAAACTCACAAATATTTTTCATTTTTTTTTTTAATATATATTTTATTATGTTTTCATTCTATACAATCACATATTCACTGTGCTTAATCAGGGCATATAACATTGAATAATAAACACGGCCCTCACTTATATAGAAAATGCCCTCTACAGTACAAACCCAGTATACCACCTTGGCCTGCCATACACCCTCTTTCAACCCCCTCCAACTTTCATTCTTCCTTCTCACACACCCCTCTACGCCTACTTCCCCTCCCCTTCTTTCTAACCTTAACCCTATCACTCCCTCTCCATTCCCTCCCTCCCTTCTCCTCCTCCTCTCTCTCACCCTCTCCACCCTCCTTCTTCTTTCACTCGACTCTTTCCTTCGGTATCTATTACCTTCCAGTATATTCGGTTTGTTCTATTTTCGCACTAACATTGAAAAGCCACAGTATACAAATACAATCATGGAATTTAACACATATTGTATTTCCCCCCTCCCCCCTCCCCCTAAATCCCCACCTCCCTTCCCTCCCCCCGACTTCCCAAAGACCATACGTGGTATAATTTTTGAACAATCACAGTCTAAAATATCTCTACATTGAACTCAGCTTCTTACTGTTACCCAAATTTTAAACAATTTAAATTATTACTGATACTAAGCATAGGCTATCTGGAGTTTCTTAGTCCCATATTTACTTTTTATGTAATCAATCCACTTTTTCCAGTCTCGTTTATATCTCTCGTTTGAATGTTCTTTGAGATATGCTGAGATTTTGGCCATTTCGGCTAAGTTCATAACTTTCAAAGTCCATTCTTGAATTGTAGGTAAATCTTTCTTCTTCCAATACTGCGCCACCAAGAGTCTTGCTGCCATTATTAAATACAGAATCAAATTAGTCTCTGCTGCTGTAAAATCAATACATATACCCAGTAAAAACAACTGGGGGGTAAATTTTATCCTTCTTTTAAAGATGTTTTGCAGGATCCACCATATTTTTATCCAAAATGCCTTGACATTACGACATGTCCACCATATATGAAAATATGTAGCATCACAAGAACCACATCTCCAACATTTAGGTTGAACATTTGGATACATAGAGGCAAGCTTTTTAGGATCTAGGTGCCATCTATAAAACATCTTATAAAAATTTTCTCTCAAGTTTTGTGCTTGTGTAAATTTCACATTTCTTACCCAGATTCTTTCCCATGTTTCAAGCATTATTGGTTCCTCGATATTCTGAGCCCATTTTATCATACAATCCTTAATCAGTTCCGTTTCAGAATCCATCTGTACTAATACATTATATATCCTCTTTATATGCATTGAGCTTTGATCTCTTATTTGTTTAAACAAATTATCCTCAACTTTTACAAAGCCAATTTTTTGATCTGTTTTCCACCTAGCCTGTAGTTGACCATACTGAAACCACGTTTGAACTACCTTCTCTTCTTTAAGTACCTCTAAAGGTTTTAGTTCCATCACCCCTCTTTCTGAGATAAGAAGTTGTCTATAGGTGGTTCTATCGTGTTTTTGTTCTACATTCATATTTTCAATTGCATGTCTAGGAATTGCCCACATGGGCACTTTATCATTTAATTTATATTGATATTTTTTCCAAACCCGCAATAAAGCATTTCTTAAGATGTGATTTTTAAATTTCTTATCCGTTTTTTTGTTAAATAACAGGTAAGCATGCCAACCATATAACAAGTCATATCCCTCGATATTCAAAATTCTGTCATTAGTTAGATGAATCCAATCACTAATTGCAGATAATGCCACTGCGTCATAGTATAATTTTAAGTTAGGTAATTTCAATCCTCCTCTTTCACGTGCATCTTGCATTATTTTCATCTTTACCCTCGGCTTCTTTCCTGCCCACACAAATTTGTTGATACCCTTCTGCCATTCTAAAAGATTCGCATCTCTTTTAAGTATTGGTAACATTTGAAAAAGAAATAAAAATTTTGGTAAGATGTTCATTTTTACTGCCGCTATTCTACCCAGCAAGGACAAATGCAGTTTTTCCCACCTTTTCAACTCCAACTGTGTACTATGCCAAAGTGATTCATAATTATACTTGTATAATTTCCCATTTGAGATTAAAATATTAACTCCAAGATATTTAACTTTTTTAACTACCTCACATCTTAGCATCGCCCCCAGTTCTTCCTTCTGTTTGATAGTCATATTTATAGCTATTATTTTGGTTTTTCCTAGATTTATTTTAAATCCTGAGACTTGACCATATTGATTGATCGTATTCAGTAATACCCTACTAGTTTCCTGCGGTTGTTCCAATATTATAACCAGATCATCCGCAAATGCACGGACTTTATATTCTTGCTGTCTAATTTTAATCCCTTTTAGACCGCCCAGGCCCCGTATCTTATTCAACAGTATTTCCAAAGTTATAATAAACAATAATGGGGACAGAGGACAGCCCTGTCTTGTACCTTTTTCAATTTGAAAGGAGTCTGTCAGACTTCCATTGACAATGATCTGGGCTGTTTGCTGCTGATATATTGCACCAATTGACCGTAAAAAGCCATCTCCTATCTGCATTTTTTGCAATGTCTTCAGCAGGAATTGCCAATTAACTCGATCAAAGGCTTTCTCCGCATCCAAAAATATGAATGCGGCCGGGATTTGATTGTTCTTTCCCAGGTATTCTAAAGCGTTGATAATTAATCTAACGTTATCCTTCATCTGTCTGCCCTGTATAAAACCAGTTTGATCGGTATGTATCAGTTGCTGAATTACCCCCATTAGCCTATTTGCTAATATTTTAGTAAAAATTTTATAATCTACATTGAGTAATGAAATAGGTCTATAATTTTTTGGTTGGGTAAAGTCTTGGTCTTCTTTGGGTATCAACGATATGAACGCAGTCTTCCACGAAGGAGGCACTTTCCCTCCCGATTGAATTTTATTGAATAGTTCTCTGAGGGGTTCTACCATTTCTAACTGTAGATTTTTATAATAAACAGCTGTTAAACCATCTGTGCCTGGTGCTTTCCCTAACTTTAATTGTTTAATTGCCTGCAAAATTTCCCCAGAGGTTATAGATTGATTCAGCTTATGCCTATGTTCTTCTCTAACTAGGGGGATTTTCTCTTTATCTAGGTATTTGTCTATATCTCCGTCCTTAATTTTATCCCCTTTATACAACTCTGTAAAAAATTCCCGAAATACCTTTTGAATCTCTTCCTGTTGAAACACTTCCTTCCCTCTGTAACACAATTTGGATACATTTCGAGCTTTCCTTTTTTTTCTAATCTGATAAGCCAACCACCTACCGGGTTTATTTGCATTGCAGAAAGTATTATGTTTAGCATATAATAAACTAGTAGCTACCTGGTCAGAGATCAGAATATCAAACTGAGATTTTAATATAGCAATTGTTTCCCTAATCTTTCTATCTCCTGGATTCAATGTTAATTCTGACTCTTTCCCTTTAATTTCCTCTTCCAATTCTTTTCGTTTTTGCCCTTGTTTGTGTCTATGTATTTTGTTTATATTCATTAATACTCCTCTCATATACGCTTTGCTTGCATCCCATACATATTCCAAAGATGTACCCTTGCTCATATTGAGAACAAAATATTCCGATAGCAATTTTTTACAATCATTAACATACTTTTCATATCTAAATAAGTTTTCATTCAACCTCCAGGACCTTCTTGGCTGGGCTACCCTTCCCAATTCCATCCAGACTGGATTATGGTCTGAAAGAACTCTCGCCATAATCTTTGTCTTCTTCACCCTACAAAGTAAATCATTTGTAATTAGTATAAGATCAATCCTTGAAAGAGATTGATGTCTATTGGAAAAAAAGGTAAAGTCATATTCTTCTGCATGCCTCTCGCGCCAAGCGTCTCGCAATTCAAAGTCGTCCAGCATGTCAAAAAAGGCTTTGGGTAACTTAGCTCGAAATTTGGTGTTCGGGCGAGCTGTCTTCTTATCTCTTTTGGTGTCGATCACGCCATTCCAGTCACCCAATAATATACAAGACTCAAAGTCCCACTGTACTAATTTTGCGTGGAGATTTCTATAAAATCCATCTTGTTGTTGATTAGGAGCATAAATTCCCAAAAGTAGCGTCTTTTTCCCTTCTAAGATTAAATCTAATGCAATATATCTTCCAAAGGGATCTGCTTCAATTAGCTCAGCTTTAATATCTTTTCTTAAATATACTACTATGCCATTTTTCTTTTCCATGGCTGAGGTCGCAAAATGTTGGCCCAGTTTGGGGTTAAACAAATATTTTTGATCGGTTGATTTGATATGAGTTTCTTGCAAGCAAATTATGTCATTCTTAAACTGTTTGAGATAATGAAATATTTTCTTTCTTTTCTGTGGAGAGTTCAGTCCGTTAACATTCCATGTCAAAATCTTAGTTGTCATTTTTGGTTGCCTGAAGCTTTTTTAGAGCCTCCCGCAAGGCCTGTCTCACCTTTGGTTTAGCTCCTCCCACAGCTTCTGAGCTTTTTGCAGTAGCTCCTTGATCAGTGGCCAACGATTGTTGAGATTGTTGCATAGTAGCTTGTTTATCCGCTTGTCTGGTGGTCTTACGGTTGGATCTTTTTTCCTTGACTCCTTGCCCTTCCGGAAGAGGGAGATGATACATTTTATCTGATGGTTGTGTGGTTTGCTGTTTATCTTGTTCGTCTCGTGGTTTTTCACCATATCCCGAAGGTTCAGGGTATCCCATCTTCAGAATCTTATGATAGAAATCACGAGCTTTCCATACAGAGCTGAGACGATATCTTTGTTTGTCCATTGTAACTATAATACCGAATGGGGCATCCCATCTGTACTGTATCTGACGCTTTCTGAGCTCTTCCACCAGAAAAGCATAATCTCTTCTGGCTCTTAGCATCTGAGGTGGTATTTCTTTCAAAACAATCAGGTCCTGTCCACCAATTTGAAGCTTAGTATTGTAAGACTCTTGTAGTATCATATTTCTAGATTCTCTTGTAACAAAGTATATTACCACGTCTCGGGGAAGTTGCCTTTGTTTTGCCGCCCATGAGTTAACACGAAAAATCCTGTCAATCTGCCAATCAAAATTGGATCCCGGTTTTCCCACCAGACGGTCAAAAGCTTCAGAAAACATTTGCTTTAAGTTCTCCTGCTTTTCTTCACGCAGCCCCCTCACTCTTAATGCAAGCTCCATCTGCTTATACTGTATCATAATAATTTGTTTTTCAGCATTGTCAATTTTTTGTTCCACCACTTCAGTTTTGGATATCAGGTTAGTTTTAGCTTCATTGAGAGTTTCTAAATTATCTTCCATTCCAGAAATATATTCTGTTATCACATTTACAATTCCCATCATATTATCATTCATTTTAGTGACCCTGGTATCGAATTTGTCATATAGAACTTCCATCTCATTCCTTATTTCATCTTTGAATTCTTTAAGCATTTCTAGATTCTGTTCTCTGAATTCTTTAAACATTTCTAAGTTCTGTTCTCTGGATTCTTTGAACATTTCCAGAAAAAATTCTTTTGTTAGTACATCTCCACTAGGGGGCATAGATGGTGGGGGCTGCAACTTTGTACCAGGTATGGGAGACGTTTTCGGAGGTAATTTGACAGAGGTTGATTTAGATGCCATTATATTTTAGTTTTAATTATTTATTCTAAATTACTAATCCACTGTGCTATGTGGAGAAAAAGAAATTCCTCCCCCCCCTTTTTTTCCTTCTTTTTTTTTTTTTTTTCAAGGGGTTTTACGGAGGATTTCAAAAGAGAAAGTCCGTTTGGAATGTTTGGAATGTCCCTGTATCAACAACAAAGAGTCTTGAAAGCTTTAAGGGAGTAGCTCTAATTAAATTATAAGAGCTTGTTTCTTTAATTCTGTAGCAGGAAGCCGGAGATAACAAATGCAGAAGCTGTAAACGCCATTTTGAAGACAATTAAACAAAAGAGGTTTTTATAACATTGAAGCTGGTATTTCAGATAGAGAAAGGTTTTCAAAGTTCACAAGTTTGGTCTTTGCTCGTATTGATTTTTAATAGTCTCTTTTCTAAAGATTGTCCTGAGGGGGAGGGGTTCTGTCTAGTGCTGTGAATAACAGCTGCGAAGTTCAGGTCGGAGTTGAATGACTCAGCTTTGGGTTGATCCTCCCCCTCCGTCCACAGCTCACAAAAAAACAAACTGTGAAATTCAAAGAAGATTCTTACCAGCTGAGATTCCTCACTGCTTTTTTCTTGTCTGAAAAAAGAGTTATCTTCTTGATATTGAGTAGATAACGAACCTGAATTCTGGGGGCAGCTCTGTTAAGCTGCCGACGGCAACAGGCCACTCCCCGGAAGCCACAAATATTTTTCATTTTAAAGGCATGTGCAAGTACAAAATTTGAGAATGACTGACAGAGTATAAATAAAGATACATGTTTTTAAAAAAGCAAAAAGGAAGAGGAAATATATTTTTGCCTGTGCTGTAAAACAACTGTTAGACAGTGAAGTGCTCTGTATATTCAACTGATATTTAACTAAATATGAAAGCTACATAACAAATAGAAGTTTGTTCTTGATCTCGGAAAGCAACAACTACCTAACATATTTCATGGCTGCAAGGACAGAAAAGACTGTATTGAGTCGTTTCAACAGTCTTGCATATTTATTCATCTGGAACAAAACAGCAAATCTGAAAAAGTTATGTTATTTTCCAACTCACATACCACTGCACATATTAATTTCATATTTTAAACACTAATATTAAAATATATTGCCCCGATCCAGATAACTCAACATTACAAAGAACTTCAGGAGAAATTTTTAAAATAATTGACATCACAACGAATAAAATTATAGAAACAAAGACAATGCCACCAATATGAGAAGAAGAATGTTCCATAATCAAGTATAACCCTCATTCATTAAGAAGAGAAATGACCAAAGGAAGCCACAATTAAACATACTAATCTTGCTGCTGAATGTAGATTATAATTTTTTACAACAATACTAGCTGACTGACTAAAGAAATATGTCCTGGATATTAGACATATCAACCAAAAAAGTTAAATTCCAAAGAGGAACTGCTATTATATAATAATAGATTTATAATAAATGTAATAGAATGTATCAAGAAATGTAATAGGCCATATAAATAAAAAGAAAAAAACTATATTAATTTTTCTGGATGTGAAAAAAAGCTTTTGATAATTTACAGTGGTCATTTCTAACATCTTGAACAAAATTAACTTTGGGAGGAATTCAAAGCTTGGGTTAAAAGTATATAGAAAGGGCAAACAGGAATTATTACAGCTAATTGAGTACTAACAGCAGATTTTCAAATCAGCAAGGGATCACACAAGGTTGTTCTACTTATTATTTATAGAGCCGAGATGGTGCAGTGGTTAAATGCAGCACTGCAGGCTACTTCAGCTGAGTGCAGTTCTGCAGTTCGGCTGTTCAAATCTCACCGGCTCAGGGTTGACTCAGCCTTCCATCCTTCCGAGGTGGGTAAAATGAGGACCCGGATTGTTGTTGGGGGCGATATGCTGACTCTGTAAAGCGCTTAGAGAGGGTTGAAAGCCCTATGAAGCAGTATATAAGTCTAACTGCTATTGCTATTGCTATTATTCTTATTATTTATTCTTGCTTTAGAAATATTGGCAGAAAACGTCCAAGACAACAAACAATACCAGATCTTAAAATCCACGGAATAAACTAACACAGAAAGAGAAAAGGCAATAAAATAATTGATTAAAAATCCAAAGCTTTTGTGAATTCTACATATAAAAACAATGTTCAAAATACCAAAAACAAATACAATGTTTTTTAAAGAAATTAAGTTGGAAATCACATTTTACTAGGTATTATCCCCTGGGTGATTCAGGCCAAATGCTATGGCCACCGATTCATCAAGGAAAGCCCTTCTTACACCATCGTGAAAGCTCTTTCAAGTCTTTCAGCCAGCATGAAAGCGTCCCTCACCAACTCAAGTGCTAGAAAGCAGGGGGATGACCCCCTATCTGAAGGCCCAGGGCGCCATCAAAACCAGCACTTTGCACGTAAGTGGCATCCCACAGATTCCTCACAGAAGCCAAGTGCCTCATTATCGGCAATCACCGGGCAAGAAAAGCTTCAGCTATGTGAGATCAGCAGGTAGACGATTTAAACAGGGATTGTCCTGTTCCTGGAAGCAACGCTTTCATGCTTTCTTACTCCTGACTATAAGCTTGACCAGAGCATATTTCTGACCAGGCCTATGGCTTTTGTCATAGCACTTTGTCTGTTTTCAGATTATGGACTGTTCATCTTGGCTTTGCATCTCCTCCTCAGCAAGTAGTAATTGTGCGCATGAACCAGTGGTGGGTTTCAAAAATTGTTCGAACCTACTCTGTGGGTGTGGCCTTTTTTGTGGGAGTGGCTTGCCACCCATGTGACCGGATGGGAGTGGCTTGTTTTAATGCAAACCAAAGATGCCTTTTAAAAAACAAGTTTACATCATATTCTTATGCATGCCAGTGCTGTGTGTGAGGTAATTTAAGGTGGTTCTGACAAGTGTCGTCGGCATCTTCATATCCGGTCACATGGGCGGCAAGCCACTCCCATCCGGTCATATGGGCAGCAAGCCACTCCCACAAAGGAGGCCACACCCACAGAGTAGGTTCGAACAATTTTTGAAACCCACCACTGCCCTGTCTTTCTGCAAATTAACCATAAGTAAGTAGAACTAAGATTTTTAAAAAATAGCTATCTGAGCCAAAGGCAAAATGGTTTAGAAGAAGCCTGCAACAATACAGGTTTCTCTTCCTGAATTGGCCTCCTGGCACCTACCACTATATGTTATATTCTCAGTTAAGAGCTCCATTGCATTATTTTTCTTACTAGAAAATATTTGTACAGAAATATAAAGTTATGATAATGCTGTGACCTTGGGACGAAGAATAGGTAGTGCAGTACTGTACAATACTTGGATACCACCATCTTCTAATGCTACATGAAAATCCACTACATTGCTAATATAAGTAGCCCTTCATTTACAACTGCAGTTGGAACTGTAATTTCAGTCAGATGTAGGCACTCCGTGACTAAACCCATTTTTATAGTGGTTGTTAAGCAAATCATGTGGTCATAAGACTGAATTACATGGTTGTTGAGCCAATCAGGCAGCTTTAAGTGCAAACCCATTTTTCCGAATTGTCTTTTTTTTTTTTTACCAGAAACTGGCAAAAAATCTGGAATTTGTCAAAGAACAAAAAAACATGACTGTGGGGTGTTGTAACCAGTCATAAATTGGTTCCCAAGTGCCTGAATGAGGTCATGAGACTAGAAGGCTGAAAAGGACATTTTTTGATGGCTGGAAATGCTTTAGGGATTATAAAGTACCCTTTTCAAGGCCTTCAGAATTTAGAACAGTGATTAATCTTCCCAAACTAATGTTTTCTTCTTTATTATTATTTTTTTTATAAATTTTTATTTTAAACACATAAACACATCAACAGAAACAAACACTTGACTTAAAACAACATAGGAACAAGAAGTTCCATCGTATATCATACCGCAGTTCCGTATCGGTTTCTTTGCAGTTAGTGTTTTCCCTTCTATACATTTCTATCTTGCATTCATGGTCCCCTTCTTCGTTATCCATTTTTATGTACAATTCTATATTTATTTATACTTAGCTATTTATAACCAAATATTGTTACCTATATTGTGCTTTATATTCTTACTATCATTTATTCTCTTACATCCAATTCTAGGTATACATTCACATGGTTATTCTTTTTCTTTGCCATTCTTATACTATTGTTATTCCATTTAAAATATTATAAGGTACAGTTTGGATTGTTTTGTTTACCATCCCTAGCACCTGTTATGACACCACCTTATTTTCTCTTTCTTTTCTCCCTTCCTTCTCTACTTCCTTCCTTCCTCCTCTCCTTCCCCTCCCTTCTTCCCTTGCCTCTCCCCTACTCCTACCCGCTCTTCCCCTTCCTACCCTCTCTCCTTCTCTTTCTCTCCCTCCCTCCTCTCCTTCTCTTTTTCTCCCTTCCACCCACCTCTCCTTACCTCTTTCTTCTTCCCTTACCTCTCCTCCACTCTTCCTCTTCCTTTCCTACTATCTCTCCTTCTCTTTCTCTCCCTTCCACCCACCTCTCCTTACCTCTTTCTTCTTCCCTCACCTCTCCTCCACTCTTCCTCTTCCTTTCCTACTATCTCTCCTTCTCTTTCTCTCCCTTCCACCCTCCTCTCCTTTCCCTCCCTTCTTCCCTCCCTTCTCTACTTCCTTAATGTTTTCTTCTTTAAATATCCTCCAATTCAGAAGAAATAAGTTAGAAAAGGTCTGATCTATTGTATAACAACAATATGAAGAAGGAACGTGAAAATTGGAATCTGTTTTAATAATTAATAATTCTTCTGTTGGATGGGGAAACATCATTAAATCTGGGTCTCAATATAGATCAAGTCTTTCTGAATTCCCAACTTGAAGATCTATCTTCTAATTAGAATACTAGTTATGACAGGAAACCCTTTCATATTTGTTATCACAACTTTTAAAAAAATATGAATTAAGAAAGAAAGAGGAAAAGGAGGAAAAGAGTTAGAAAAAGAGGAGAGAGAGAAAAGGGGAGGGAGGAGTCTAGTTTATTATGTAATATAACTGGCAACCTTTTCAACTTGAATAAATTACTGAGCACCTCATTCCTGCAAGTAACTATAAACGAAGAAATCATTATAATGATGGTAAACTATATGCTTCTTCAAACATCAAACAAGAATCTTATATACTGTATTATTATAGCTATACATTCTATATATCTTTTAATAATTTTGACCTATACGGACTGGGAATGTGCGGCATTTTGCTTCTGTCCTGAAACTTTTTCATATATTTTCTTCAACCTTTTAAAAATGTTCTACTTTTATACAGAACAAAAGCTTCTAGATCTGTCATATTTGAAATCAAAAACACTTAAAGTAACAAAATGCTTCAAATACTGTTTCTCTCCTTTTACTACCTTGTTCCAATCTTCCAAATAAACACCTAAATAGACATGCCCGTTATGATATAAATTACCAAAAAGTTAAACTGAGACTGGGTGTTTTTTTAAAAATCCAAAGCCCAAGAAACTAAAGAGACAGCAGTTTATTTAAATCACTGTTCATTACTTAAATCTACTCCAGTTTGAGAGGGGTAGCTGTTGGTTGCTTCCAACCATCACCATGCCTTTTCCCAGCTTCTATGTCAGACTCTAACATCTGCAACTATAAGATTAAAACGGGCATCAAAACAGAAGTGCAGAATGCCTGAATCAAAGGCTGCGTGGAGCCTTTCTTAATAACCCAAAAGAAGAAATTCCACTGAGTTTTGGAAGTGGTGATAACCATCGCAACATATATTTTGACAACAAACGGATATTTCCTTTCCAAGTGAGAAATGTCACCAGTGTAACAGAAGGGTTTTAAAACGGTTATAGTTGTAATAGTAACCATTCAACATGCTTTCTTGGCGAGAACTAGTGTGCTTTAAAAACTGAAATATTATTTAAATCCAAAATGTAAACATAGTAATATTGTACACTTAAAGCATTTGTCAGCCATTAATTCACTAATTAAATGGGTGGCCATGATTTTGTAAAAGTGTAATTAAACCTTAATACTTTCTACTACTAAATACTATATACTATAAATGTAATTCCATTATGGACCTTTATTTTGCCCCGAAAAAGATTCAAGGTTCAGTTTTGTCCCAATACTTGATATTTCTGAAAATACTGTGCTAGATAGACTAAATGATCTATTTTACAGTATTAAGAAACTTATGTTCCAATGTATTTCCCATTAAGTGAATAAATAATTATCTTAACAGTAGCACTGTAGATGAGAGAACAATATTATTCTGGGCTAAATATTCCTCCTTTAGCAACTGGCTTTGGGACTGGCAACCTAGTCATTAAACAAAGAGGTTGCTTAAGAGCAATAGCAGTTCGACTTCTATACCGCTTCATAGGGCTTTCAGCCCTCTCTAAGCGGTTTACAGAGTCAGCATATCGCCCCCAACAGTCTGGGTCCTCATTTTACCCACCTCGGAAGGATGGAAGGCTGAGTTAACCTTGAGCCGGTGAGATTTGAACCGCCGAACTGCAGATAGCAATAGCAATAGCAGTTCGACTTCTATACCGCTTCATAGGGCTTTCAGCCCTCTCTAAGCGGTTTACAGAGTCAGCATATCGCCCCCAACAGTCTGGGTCCTCATTTTACCCACCTCGGAAGGATGGAAGGCTGAGTTAACCTTGAGCCGGTGAGATTTGAACCGCCGAACTGCAGATAGCAATAGCAATAGCAGTTCGACTTCTATACCGCTTCATAGGGCTTTCAGCCCTCTCTAAGCGGTTTACAGAGTCAGCATATCGCCCCCACAGTCTGGAGGTCCTCATTTTACCCAACTCGGAAGGATGGAAGGCTGAGTCAACCTTGAGCCGGTGAGATTAGAACCGCTGAACTGCAGATAACAGTCAGCTAAAGTGGCCTGCAGTACTGCACCCTAACCACTGCGCCACCTCGGCTCTTTAGCAACTGTGCTAATGAATTCACATAGGATAATGCATACTAAGTAAATGTAATGGCAAAAATATGAATGACAGAGACGCCATGAAAATTATAAATGCAGGCATTGGTCACAATTATTCTTTCAACACCATTGTAACTGTGAGCTATTGCTGTCCAAGGCAACTTGCTAAGTGAGGACTACTTGTAATTGCTATTGTGTCTTATTGATAGGATTTTAAATTAGGTTTTTAGATATTCAGTCTGCTCTGAAGCTGACAATATCTAATAATTAGTGAAAATTCCAAATGCTGACTGCGTTTTTAATACACTAGTTAGAAATCAACCAATCAGATTACTGATAACTTATTGAAAGGCAATATAATTAACTGTGAATGAATTAGATCATAACTACCTATCTCCAGTTGAGAAAAGTATCCAGAATAATATGTTATTATCAGTTCTAAGGCAGGGAGACTGCAATAATGAAAAAAAAACCAAGAAACTGCAACTACATTTGCACAGCAGACAAACCAACAGTTTATTTAACAGCAGCAATTCAGTAATATGAAAATAATCACTTTCAACAAAACATCTAATAAAGTTGCTCGTCCCAGATGATTGCAGAAATGAACACCCAAACACAGTTAATATCTGAAAGAAATTCTCTCCTTCCAATTTAACAAAAATCTTGACATGAAAACAGAATGGTCCTCGTGAAACTGGAGCAATCTTGATAATATTTTTATGCCTGTAATTACATCCCAAACTGTGAAAGCTACTTAAAATTGTAATAGATGGAAAGTACTAAGTGGTCAAAATAATATTTAAACGCACATCATTTTGGTAAGAAATAAAAATATATTGTTAGCATTTGATTTTGACTGCAAATTTAAAGTAAATGGAAAATAAACAAAAACTATTATCAAACTATAGCAGAAACATGGATATTAATGCATTTAGGTTAGATCTCCACAAGTACAAGAGTGATTCATTATTGGAATGATATCTTGATCAGTATGAGATAAAATATGAAAAGTTGACTGTACCAAGAGCAGCTGTGCTGCAGAGGTGGGTTCCTACCAGTTCGCACCTATTCGGTAGAACCGGTTCGTCAAATCTACCGAACCGGTTAGAAGAGGTTCCACCAGTGGGCCCGGAAAGCAGGCCACACCTACAGAAGAGCTTCCAAAAAATTTTGAAACCCACCACTGGTCCTTGGATATGATTATTCTACACTATCATGCACATATTTATAAAACTCAGTGCCTCTGTGAAAGGTAAGGATGACTACTGCGTTTGTGGTGCAATCAGAACATTGCGTGTGTTGAAGTTGTTTTAACGCAAACCAAAGATGCCTTTTAAAAAACAAGTTTACATCATATTCTCATGCATGCCAGTGCTGTGTGTGAGGTAATTTAAGGTGGTTCTGACAACTGTCGTCGGCATCTTCATATCTGGTCACATGGGCGGCAAGCCACTCCCATCTGGTCACATGGGTGGCAAGCCACTCCCACAAAGGAGGCCACACCCACAGAGTAGGTTTGAACATTTTTTGAAACCCACCACTGGTCCTTGGATATGATTATTCTACACTATCATGCTCATATTTATAAACCTCAGTGCCTCTGTGAAAGGTAAGGATGACTACTGTGTTTGTGGTGCAATCAGAACATTGTGTGTGTTGAAGTTGTTTTAACGCAAACCAAAGATGCCTTTTAAGAAACAAGTTTACATCCTATTCTTATGCATGCCAGTGCTGTGTGTGAGGTAATTTAAGGTGGTTCTGACAAGCGTCGTCGGCATCTTCATATCCGGTCACATGGGCGGCAAGCCACTCCCATCCGGTCACATGGGCGGCAAGCCACTCCCACAAAGGAGGCCACACCCACAGAGTAGGTTCGAACAATTTTTGAAACCCACCACTGCTGTGCTGCAAGAAAAAGGAACCTGTGTGAGCATAGTGATAAGTCTAATAATAAGACTTATTAGAAGAGCCAAGGTGGCGCAGTGGTTAAATGCAGCACTGCAGGCTACTGCTAGATCAGCAGGTCAGCGGTTCAAATCTCACCGGCTCAGGGTTGACTCAGCCTTCCATCCTTCCGAGGTGGGTAAAATGAGGACCCAGATTGTTGTTGGGGGCAATATGCTGACTCTCTGTAAACCGCTTAGAGAGGCCTGAAAGGCCTATGAAGCGGTATATAAGTCTACTGCTATTGCTATTGCTATAATAAGTTCAGCAAGGTGTTTTGACAAAAAGATGTTAATACCAGAATGAACTGGTGTTGACATTCCATTCTAGACAATCAATTATGGGCACAAAGCATCCAAGAAGACATAATAAACTGTCCAACAATATACTGTATTCCCATTGGCCTTAGTTTCTATGGGTACAGAGGATAATGTAAAAAAAACCTTCCTTTTATTGTTCAGCCATGGTAAACACTGAGAGTTAACATGGTATCTTTGAACCATGGTATCAGCTACTTGTATGACTGCAGCATTTAGTTCCTTGCAAAATAAATATAGCTCTATCTTGTCTTATTGCTAGAATGAGGCAGTAATGAGAGTGGATGCTGTGCAGAGATTTAATAAACAGATTATAATAGGATAGCTGTTATCCTACTCATCCATAATTTAATTTATCAGCGCATGATATTACAACAATCATCAGAGAAATTATGAGGAGGGTTGTGTCAGAGCTGCATAAACTGTGAGTCGTGCTCATATAAAAGTCATGAAAACTAACAACTTAGAAAAACATTAGTCAACCAATAGGTTAGGCCAAAAAATTATTCCATAGATCTCCCATTCTTAAAAAAAAAAAGGCAGATTTGTCCTGCTTCCTATTTAATGGTGCAGGGAAACTGTTTACTGGGTATGATTGATGCAGTGAAAAGTCTTAGTAGTTTTAGCACAAGAATAAAGAAAACATGATAGCTAGTTCAGTCTATTGGTTAAGACAGGAGTCTGCAAGCTTAATACTCAAAGAGCCATTGGACCCCTTTCAACCGGGAGCCACAAAACCTGGATGGGTGTGGCCAACTTGACCACTTCTACCCAGTCACATGACCCCCTCAGCCACACCTACCTAGGTTTTGTGGCTCCTAGTGTTTTCTGTGGGAAACAGGTCTGTGTGTGTGTGTGTGTGTGTGTTTCTCTCTCTCTCTCTCTCTCTTTCATTTTCTTTTTCTTTTTTTCCCCATCTCTCATCTTTCTCTTTCTCCAACTTTTTCTCTCTCTCATCTCTTTCTCCCTCTCCCTCTCTCTCTTTGACTCATTCTCCCTCTTCCCCCTCTCTAACTCGTGTGTGTGTTTCCCAGTGGTGGGTTTCAGAAATTGTTCGAACCTACTCTGTGGGTGTGGCCTCCTTTGTGGGAGTGGCTTGCCGCCCATGTGACCGGATGGGAGTGGCTTGCCACCCATGTGACCGGATATGAAGATGCCGACGACACTTGTCAGAACCACCTTAAACTACCTCACACACAGCACTGGCATGCATGAGAATAGGATGTAAACTTGTTTTTTAAAAGGCATCTTTGGTTTGCGTTAAAACAACTTCAACGCACGCAATGTTCTGATTGCACCACAAACACAGTAGTCATCCTTACCTTTCACAGAGGCTCTGAGTTTTATAAATATGAGCATGATAGTGTAGAATAATCATATCCAAGGACCAGTGGTGGGTTTCAAAAATTTTGGAACCTCTTCTGTAGGTGTGGCCTGCTTTCCGGGTCCACTGGTGGAACCTCTTCTAACCGGTTCGGTAGATTTGACGAACCGGTTCTACCGAATAGGTGCGAACTGGTAGGAACCCACCTCTGGTGTTTCCTCTTGAACCATTTCCATTTGGGGTGGTATTTTTTTTTCTTTTTTTTTTTTTTTTACTGATGTTGCTCTTTCTTTCTTTTTCTCTGGGTATTTTTTTACCATGATTAAAATCAAGAGTCATTTCAGGTTCCCAGATAAATGAAGCTCTTTCATCCCCCTACTGTAGCTCCCTGTTGACTGACCCAATCCCTCGCCCTCCCTCCCAATCACTTCCCCTTCCCTTCTTCTTCTGGCCCTTGTTGGTGCTGCGTGTACCTCAGTAGTTCAGGGAGATGCATGACTTACTCTCCACCCAAAGAGACTGTCCCAGCACAGCTGGGGCTGATGCCCCACATTGTAATGGGCTCCAGGAGGAGGAGCAGACACATTTAGCATGCTTCACAATGGGCGAGACGTCGTCCCCTTCTTTCCCACTCTGGAATATGGAGCGAGTCTCCATCCCCCGCCGCAGAGGTGGGTTCCTACCAGTTTGCACCTATTCGGTAGAGCCGGTTCGTCAAACCTACCGAACCGGTTAGAAGAGGTTCCACCAGTGGACCCGGAAAGCAGGCCACACCTACAGAAGAGCTTCCAAAAATTTTTGAAACCCTCCACTGGTCCTTGGATATGATTATTCTACACTATCCTGCTCCTATTTATAAAACTCAGTGCCTCTGTGAAAGGTAAGGATGACTACTGCGTTTGTGGTGCAATCAGAACATTGCGTGTGTTGAAGTTGTTTTAACGCAAACCAAAGATGCCTTTTAAAAAACAAGTTTGCATCCTATTCTCATGCATGCCAGTGCTGTGTGTGAGGTAATTTAAGGTGGTTCTGACAAGTGTCGTCGGCATCTTCATATCCGGTCACATGGGCGGCAAGCCACTCCCATCCGATCACATGGGCGGGAAGCCAATCCCACAAAGGAGGCCACACCCACAGAGAGGGTTCAAACAATTTTTGAAATCCACCACTGCCCCGCCGTCACCCTTACCTTCTCAGGTCAGGTGAGGAGTGACTGGGTGGGGAGAGCGAGGGGCGGGGCCAGCTTGTGGTGGGTTCAGATGACAGGGATCCACAGTGGGGGACGAAAGAGCCGCATGCAGCTCCTGCGGGTTGCCAACACCCAGGTTAAGACAGCAAGCTACCATGAGTTCAAGCCCTGCCTTAGGTACAAAGCTAGATGGGTGACTGTGTGCCAGTCACTATCTCAGTCCTAGGAAGGAAGCAATGGAAAACTGTTTATGAAAAACTTTGCCAGTTTTTCAGGGGACTGGACCAGGCAGTTTCTGAGAATTATGATTCTAACATGGGACAAAGAAAACAATTTTATTTTCCCAACTGTGCTTCTCCTACCACAGAGAATCGCTTGCTAGCAGTAAGACAGGCATCAGTTGCTACCGGTATGTGGTTAACGAAGACTTGACAGTTGGATGAGGGCCTGGGACAGGAGATTTCACCACTTGTGTCTAAAAATTGTCAGCAGAATAAGTCATGTATAAAAAAACAGATCAAAATAGCGCAATAGGGAAGCTGCCTAAGATCTTATAAGCGTTGGATCTCGCTGGGGAGTTTAACAACTGCAGTGCATTGTAATCCTTGCAAATTATTCAAAATACGCTGTATGTGCTACTTCCATCTACCCAAGTTCAATATTTCCTGCAAAACCAAATGCAGTTTCTAAAAGTTGCATGGAATTGGTCCAACCACGGAGGTTTCTGCAGCTTTCGTATAACGGTACAGAAATTAATTTCAAGAAATAAGCGAGGAGACACAATAGGAAACTAAATTTTAGCACAGTTAAGTTCCGCCGTTCATTTCTTTGCGTGCTTATTGGTCAAGAGCCCAAATGACTCTTGCCTCTATTTCCACGGAGCCCCAAAACGCACTTTGGTTATATTTTGCATTACAATAACAAACAATAACACGGATTGTCTATTCTCAGTCATCCCATGGTTGTCCCAAAGGTGCTTTTTTCCCCCCTCAAGAAACAACTGGACTTTCTGGTTTTCCTTTGAAAACGTTTCGCTTCTCATCCATTGGAAGGGATGAGAAGCGAAACCAGAAACTCCAACTGTCTCTTGAAAAAAGCATCTTTGGGACATTAATAACACGGTAGATAATTTACTAAAACAAATTAGAGATCAAAGTCCAATGCATATAAAGAGACTATAATGCATTAATAGAAATGGATTCGGAAACAGAACTAGTTAAAGACTGTATGATAAGTGGGCACAAATTTTGAAGAACCAATAATGTTGGATACATGGGAAAGATCTGGGTAAGAAATGTAAAATTCACACAAGCCCAAAAATGTGAGAGAGAACTTTTATAAGATGTTTTATAGAGGGCTATCTAGATCCTAAGAAACTGGCCTCTATGTATCTGAATTTACAACCTAAATGCTGGAGATGTGATTGTGTTGATGCTACATATTACCATATATGGTGGACTTGTAAAAAGGTCAAAGCATTTTGGATAAAAATATGGTGGATTATGCAAAATGTTCTTTAAAAAGGGATAAAGTTTACCCCTCAGTTATTCTTGTTAGGTATAACTACTGATTATATTGTTATAGAGACTAACTTGATTTTGCATTTAATAACGGCAGCGAGACTGTTGGTGGCGCAATACTGGAAGAAGGAAGATTTGCCTACTATTCAAGAATGGACATTAAAAGTCACAAACGTAGCAGATGGCTAAATTATCAGCATATCTCAAGGATCACTCAAATGAGAGATATAAACTGGAGCAATACTAGAAGAAGGAAGATTTGCCTACTATTCAAGAATGGACATTAAAAGTAACAAACCTAGCAGAGATGGCTAAAATATCAGCATATCTCAAGGACCATTCAAATGAGAGATATAAACTGGAGCAATACTGGAAGAAGGAAGAATTGCCTACTATTCAAGAATGGACATTAAAAGTAACAAACCTAGCAGAGATGGCTAAAATATCAGCATATCTCAAGGATCACTCCAATGAGAGATATAAACTGGAGCAATACTGGAAGAAGGAAGAATTGCCTACTATTCAAGAATGGACATTAAAAGTAACAAACCTAGCAGAGATGGCTAAATATCAGCATATCTCAAGGACCATTCAAATGAGAGATATAAACTGGAGCAATACTGGAAGAAGGAAGATTTGCCTACTATTCAAGAATGGACATTAAAAGTAACAACGTAGCAGAGATGGCTGAAATATCAGCATATCTCAAGGACCACTCAAATGAGAGATATAAACTGGAGCAATACTGGAAGAAGGAAGAATTGCCTACTATTCAAGAATGGACATTAAAAGTCACAACGTAGCAGAGATGGCTGAAATATCAGCATATCTCAAGGACCATTCAAATGAGAGATATAAACTGGAGCAATACTGGAAGAAGGAAGAATTGCCTACTATTCAAGAATGGACATTAAAAGTCACAAACGTAGCAGAGATGGCTGAAATATCAGCATATCTCAAGGACCATTCAAATGAGAGATATAAACTGGAGCAATACTGGAAGAAGGAAGATTTGCCTACTATTCAAGAATGGACATTAAAAGTAACAAACGTAGCAGAGATGGCTGAAATATCAGCATATCTCAAGGACCACTCCAATGAGAGATATAAACTGGAGCAATACTGGAAGAAGGAAGAATTGCCTACTATTCAAGAATGGACATTAAAAGTCACAAACGTAGCAGAGATGGCTGAAATATCAGCATATCTCAAGGACCATTCAAATGAGAGATATAAACTGGAGCAATACTGGAAGAAGGAAGATTTGCCTACTATTCAAGAATGGACATTAAAAGTAACAAACGTAGCAGAGATGCTGAAATATCAGCATATCTCAAGGACCACTCCAATGAGAGATATAAACTGGAGCAATACTGGAAGAAGGAAGAATTGCCTACTATTCAAGAATGGACATTAAAAGTCACAAACGTAGCAGAGATGGCTGAAATATCAGCATATCTCAAGGACCATTCAAATGAGAGATATAAACTGGAGCAATACTGGAAGAAGGAAGAATTGCCTACTATTCAAGAATGGACATTAAAAGTAACAAACCTAGCAGAGATGGCTAAAATATCAGCATATCTCAAGGATCACTCCAATGAGAGATATAAACTGGAGCAATACTGGAAGAAGGAAGAATTGCCTACTATTCAAGAATGGACATTAAAAGTAACAAACCTAGCAGAGATGGCTAAAATATCAGCATATCTCAAGGACCATTCAAATGAGAGATATAAACTGGAGCAATACTGGAAGAAGGAAGAATTGCCTACTATTCAAGAATGGACATTAAAAGTCACAAACGTAGCAGATGGCTAAATTATCAGCATATCTCAAGGATCACTCAAATGAGAGATATAAACTGGAGCAATACTAGAAGAAGGAAGATTTGCCTACTATTCAAGAATGGACATTAAAAGTAACAAACCTAGCAGAGATGGCTAAAATATCAGCATATCTCAAGGACCATTCAAATGAGAGATATAAACTGGAGCAATACTGGAAGAAGGAAGAATTGCCTACTATTCAAGAATGGACATTAAAAGTAACAAACCTAGCAGAGATGGCTAAAATATCAGCATATCTCAAGGATCACTCCAATGAGAGATATAAACTGGAGCAATACTGGAAGAAGGAAGAATTGCCTACTATTCAAGAATGGACATTAAAAGTCACAAACCTAGCAGAGATGGCTAAAATATCAGCATATCTCAAGGACCATTCAAATGAGAGATATAAACTGGAGCAATACTGGAAGAAGGAAGATTTGCCTACTATTCAAGAATGGACATTAAAAGTAACAAACGTAGCAGAGATGGCTGAAATATCAGCATATCTCAAGGACCACTCCAATGAGAGATATAAACTGGAGCAATACTGGAAGAAGGAAGAATTGCCTACTATTCAAGAATGGACATTAAAAGTCACAAACGTAGCAGAGATGGCTGAAATATCAGCATATCTCAAGGACCATTCAAATGAGAGATATAAACTGGAGCAATACTGGAAGAAGGAAGATTTGCCTACTATTCAAGAATGGACATTAAAAGTAACAAACGTAGCAGAGATGGCTGAAATATCAGCATATCTCAAGGATCACTCCAATGAGAGATATAAACTGGAGCAATACTGGAAGAAGGAAGAATTGCCTACTATTCAAGAATGGACATTAAAAGTAACAAACCTAGCAGAGATGGCTAAAATATCAGCATATCTCAAGGACCATTCAAATGAGAGATATAAACTGGAGCAATACTGGAAGAAGGAAGAATTGCCTACTATTCAAGAATGGACATTAAAAGTCACAAACGTAGCAGAGATGGCTGAAATATCAGCATATCTCAAGGACCATTCAAATGAGAGATATAAACTGGAGCAATACTGGAAGAAGGAAGATTTGCCTACTATTCAAGAATGGACATTAAAAGTAACAAACGTAGCAGAGATGGCTGAAATATCAGCATATCTCAAGGACCACTCCAATGAGAGATATAAACTGGAGCAATACTGGAAGAAGGAAGAATTGCCTACTATTCAAGAATGGACATTAAAAGTCACAAACGTAGCAGAGATGGCTGAAATATCAGCATATCTCAAGGACCATTCAAATGAGAGATATAAACTGGAGCAATACTGGAAGAAGGAAGATTTGCCTACTATTCAAGAATGGACATTAAAAGTAACAAACGTAGCAGAGATGGCTGAAATATCAGCATATCTCAAGGACCACTCCAATGAGAGATATAAACTGGAGCAATACTGGAAGAAGGAAGAATTGCCTACTATTCAAGAATGGACATTAAAAGTCACAAACGTAGCAGAGATGGCTGAAATATCAGCATATCTCAAGGACCATTCAAATGAGAGATATAAACTGGAGCAATACTGGAAGAAGGAAGAATTGCCTACTATTCAAGAATGGACATTAAAAGTAACAAACCTAGCAGAGATGGCTAAAATATCAGCATATCTCAAGGATCACTCCAATGAGAGATATAAACTGGAGCAATACTGGAAGAAGGAAGAATTGCCTACTATTCAAGAATGGACATTAAAAGTAACAAACCTAGCAGAGATGGCTAAAATATCAGCATATCTCAAGGACCATTCAAATGAGAGATATAAACTGGAGCAATACTGGAAGAAGGAAGAATTGCCTACTATTCAAGAATGGACATTAAAAGTCACAAACGTAGCAGATGGCTAAATTATCAGCATATCTCAAGGATCACTCAAATGAGAGATATAAACTGGAGCAATACTAGAAGAAGGAAGATTTGCCTACTATTCAAGAATGGACATTAAAAGTAACAAACCTAGCAGAGATGGCTAAAATATCAGCATATCTCAAGGACCATTCAAATGAGAGATATAAACTGGAGCAATACTGGAAGAAGGAAGAATTGCCTACTATTCAAGAATGGACATTAAAAGTAACAAACCTAGCAGAGATGGCTAAAATATCAGCATATCTCAAGGATCACTCCAATGAGAGATATAAACTGGAGCAATACTGGAAGAAGGAAGAATTGCCTACTATTCAAGAATGGACATTAAAAGTCACAAACCTAGCAGAGATGGCTAAATATCAGCATATCTCAAGGACCATTCAAATGAGAGATATAAACTGGAGCAATACTGGAAGAAGGAAGATTTGCCTACTATTCAAGAATGGACATTAAAAGTAACAAACGTAGCAGAGATGGCTGAAATATCAGCATATCTCAAGGACCACTCCAATGAGAGATATAAACTGGAGCAATACTGGAAGAAGGAAGAATTGCCTACTATTCAAGAATGGACATTAAAGTCACAAACGTAGCAGAGATGGCTGAAATATCAGCATATCTCAAGGACCATTCAAATGAGAGATATAAACTGGAGCAATACTGGAAGAAGGAAGATTTGCCTACTATTCAAGAATGGACATTAAAAGTAACAAACGTAGCAGAGATGGCTGAAATATCAGCATATCTCAAGGACCACTCCAATGAGAGATATAAACTGGAGCAATACTGGAAGAAGGAAGAATTGCCTACTATTCAAGAATGACATTAAAAGTCACAAACGTAGCAGAGATGGCTGAAATATCAGCATATCTCAAGGACCATTCAAATGAGAGATATAAACTGGAGCAATACTGGAAGAAGGAAGAATTGCCTACTATTCAAGAATGGACATTAAAAGTAACAAACCTAGCAGAGATGGCTAAAATATCAGCATATCTCAAGGATCACTCCAATGAGAGATATAAACTGGAGCAATACTGGAAGAAGGAAGAATTGCCTACTATTCAAGAATGGACATTAAAAGTAACAAACCTAGCAGAGATGGCTAAAATATCAGCATATCTCAAGGACCATTCAAATGAGAGATATAAACTGGAGCAATACTGGAAGAAGGAAGAATTGCCTACTATTCAAGAATGGACATTAAAAGTAACAAACCTAGCAGAGATGGCTAAAATATCAGCATATCTCAAGGATCACTCCAATGAGAGATATAAACTGGAGCAATACTGGAAGAAGGAAGAATTGCCTACTATTCAAGAATGGACATTAAAAGTAACAAACCTAGCAGAGATGGCTAAAATATCAGCATATCTCAAGGACCATTCAAATGAGAGATATAAACTGGAGCAATACTGGAAGAAGGAAGAATTGCCTACTATTCAAGAATGGACATTAAAAGTAACAAACGTAGCAGAGATGGCTAAAATATCAGCATATCTCAAGGACCACTCAAACGAGAGATATAAACTGGAGCAATACTAGAAGAAGGAAGATTTGCCTACTATTCAAGAATGGACATTAAAAATAACAAACCAAGCAGAGATGGCTGAAATATCAGCATATCTCAAGGACCACTCCAATGAGAAATATAAACTGGAACGGAGAAGATGGATTGACTATACTCAAAATAAATAACGGGACTAAGAAATTCCAGATAGCTTTTGACTGAAGAAACAAGGAATGATATAATCTGCTTAGAGTTAGCCTAGCAAAGAGGAGTTAAAGCTGAAATGAAAGATGATCTTAAGTTTATTTCAGAATATCTTTGTTAAAGATTTATACCCTGTATTGGTTCTGGGAAGTCGGGGGGGGGGAGTTGGGGGTGTGTGGATGGGGAGGTTAGGGGGAGGGAAGTAAACATTCGTAAAAGTTTTTTTTTTTTCCCCAAAATTTTCAATAAAAAAATAATAAGACGGGCTCTTTCGAGGGGTGGAGGGAGTCAAGAGTTTGGAGCCGTTTGCACCGTCGCCGGTGCGGTACTGCTGTTTCCGACGGCTCTCCGCTCCCCAAGAGCCGCCGCTTGAAAGACCTTGCTCGCCCCCCCCCCCAACTCAACAAGTCCACCGGCGTGGGAAGGAGCCGGCAACTCTCCCTAGTGGAGAACCAGCGGCAATTTCCCCATCCCCACCCCCGGTCCCTTCTTTTTTTTCCCCGGCGCCAGGCGGCGGCGGCGGCGCGCGAGGGCGCGCGTGCCTTCGCACAGTCCTTACTCCCGCTCGGCACCGAACCCGACAGGCTGCCGGCACGCTGCGCTCTCCTTTCTCCCGTGCATTGCCTAAAGTAGGAGGAAAGGCAGCTTCCCTCCCCCGAAGCGCCCGGTCTGCAAAACCGGGAAGGGAGGGTGTGGGGAGGGGGAGGAAAACGACAGAAAATGCTTCCAAGCGAAGGGCTGTGGGAGCCAGGTTTGCAAGCGGGACTCGCCAAAGCGGCAGCCCCGCCGCCGCTGCCACCTACCCCCTTTTCCTCCTCCTTCCTCCCTACAACAGCCTCCCGCCCTCCTTTCCTTTATTTTTCCATCGGATCTGGGATCCCACTGGAGGGAGTTGAGTAAACGGGGACGTTTCCAAGGGCTGCGTGGCTTCTGCTCTGTTACATTGAAATTGCCTGCGAGACTCTCGAATGAATTGAGGTTGGACTGCGAAATCTAACGAGGAAGAACAGAGAGAGAGAGAGAGGCGTTGATAGTGGTTGGGGGTCTCCGGGAAGATATATATATATATTTTTTCCCTTTTTCCGAAACCTTCCTCGCTGTGTTATCTTGCAGCAGATGCTCTTGCGAGAGCGGCTGGTTCCTCTGCAAGCTTGCAGAAGTGAGCCGGGAGAGAGATGCACCGTCGCAAAGGAACCGCACTGACCTTTACTTATTTCTAAGGAAAAACGCTTGCAAGGTAAGCAACCTCGCGCTGTTTGCAGACCAGCCGGGATTTCTAGGGGGGAACTGCAGACGCTTCCACCACCCCCCCTTTCCCCAGCCCCCCAAATCCCCCCCCCCCGAGGATCAAAGAGCGCCTTGACACAAGCCTCGGCATCGTTAAGGCTTCGGGGAGAGCAGTGAGTTACCATGGCTGCCGAATTCAAACTTCCCAGGGAGAGAGAGAAGTCTTGTGCACGCAGAGAGACGAGGCGCGTAACCCTTCAAGGGGGGAGAGAGAGAGAAAGCGGGGTTGGTTATGCAATATAGGACGTGGCTCCCCTTCGCAGCCTTACAAGTTTCGCGGGGAAGAAGGGCGGAGAAGCTGGGGGGGGGGGGAATACTACTCCGCACGTCCCCAAATTGCGCTCTTCCATGGGGAAAAAATACGCCCGCAAATCGGGGATTCTTTTGGCACTTAAGCGCTGGGGATGCTCCTTTCCCCCCGGGCGTGGATTTGGCAACTAATGTCTCCCGCTGGCTCGGAGGATTTTCCGCCGCCGCCGCTACTACTACTCGGTAAATGAGGTCCGCCCTTGAGGGGAGAGGAGGGGTGGGAACTGCGCGATCCACGGAGACTTATCCCAACGTGCCGCTAAGTTGGAGCGCGCAAGAGAACTTCCCGCAGAAAGACACCCCGCGGACCTGGCTTGGGATTATGATCTAGGGCAGTGTTTCTCAACCTTGGCAACTTGAAGATGTCTGGACTTCAAGTCCCAGAATTCCCCAGTCAACAAATGCTGGCTGGGGAATTCTGGGAGTTGAAGTCCAGACATCTTCAAGTTGCCAAGGTTGGGAAACACTGATCTATGGGCAGTGTTTCTCAACCTTGGCGACTTTGAAGTCCTGCGGACTTCAACTCCCAGAATTCCCCCAGCCAGCTACGCTGGCTGGGGGATTCTGGGAGTTGAAGTCCGCAGTACTTCAAGTCGCCAAGGTTGAGAAACACTGATCTAGGGCTGGACGAGGAGAAGCGCTCTCCCGGGGGGGGGGGGAAGAAAACCCCATCCTCCCCCTTGCAAGCCCGCTAAGCAGGTTGAATCCCGGGAAGATGCGCCAGGTGGAAAGGGAAAAAAAGAAAGGGAGCCAAAAGCAGCGCGCACCGGGATCCAACGTCCTTGCGTCCTGCTGCCTCATGCTGGCAGGGAGCGGGGAGGTGTCCGCCTTGCGCCTTTAGCACATAAAATACCCTCTCCTGTGACCTCAGCTCGCTACGGCGAGCTCCAGTAACTGGGCGCAAAGATTGCAGCTTAGAGAAGGAGGGGGGATAGGATAGGAAAGCTGGAGAGTTTAAATGTAAGCTCTTTTTTTTTTTTTTTTTGCACGCCCGGGAAGCCCCGGAACGAAATGCTGTATTACTCTAAAGGGTTGTCTCCAAAGATCCTGCCCCAAAGGAACAGCTGCCTCTCCTTGGCACCGCAAAGCTAGAGCAGGCAGCGAAGGGGTAGAATTTCGACCTTGGACGGGTTGAAATGGGTGAGATCTGACAGGCACAGAGGGGGTTCTTTAACTCATTAGTAGCTGGGAAAGAGATTAGAAAGACCATTCATTGCATCCCGATTCTGGAAAGCAGATGCTGCTTGTAGTAAAATAACGGTAGGAAGGATACAAAAAGAAAAATGATACAAAGAATTGTCTTGTTGGGTTCCTTTCCTTTCTGCGTTCTGAAGTTCATACCTCTCTCCTGTTCTGTAATCTCTCATTCTGAAGGTATGTAGGTTAGAATCAAGATTATGGATAAAAAAATTACTAGGCAGACATCACATGATGTGGCCATTTCATCATCATGTATATTTATTCATAATTTCGCTATTTAAGTATTTAATGGAGATGTTAAAGTAGGAAGATAAACTAATAGCTGCATACGTAGATAAGTGTCTATTAGTAAAATGTAAAAATAAATCTTAGTTTTTGTTATGTTTATGTTTATCTTATAATCAGCAAAAATGCAGGTGTTCTGAATTTAGCCATATAGATTAATGCCCATTACTAGTAGAGACATTAGAGCATTTTTCAACAGTATCTGTACAATTTTCTCTTAAAGTATTTTAATGCGAATTGGTTTAATCACACTAGCGTGAATTTTAAATAGATTTTAAAGTGGGATCAGTATTCTAGTTTCAAATTAACGATGCAAAGTTATTTTATCTAAAATATTGTGAACAGTTTAAAGGGCTAATTGTTATTTCTTACAAATAAATGAGTAACCAGTTAACTGCAAAAATGATAATGAAATAAACCACTGATCAAAGGTTTAAAAATTTAAAGTGCTTAACATTCAGTACACTAGTTTCTTCATTAAATTAAAAAGTCAACCCTTACAGAAACACCTCATGTTGCAAGTGAGAAATTTTGTTGAAAGGGATAGATATCAAACTGCAAAAGACTGAATCAAAATAATCCAATAGTAAACTATTTACAATAGAATTATGTGAGCAGCCATGAAACGTGAAATAATTCAACTGCATATGGAAAAAAGAAAATGGAACTGTTTTTTTTTAAATTAATTCTCCCACCCAAAGAAATTTAAGGCTGAGAAATAAAGTACATAGCATTGTTATTTTTGTATCAAACATAACAAAGCAATCCTAAATATCTGTTCACAATAAACCCTATTGAATTCAGTGGTGTTTTATTCTAAACATTGGATAAAGGATGGCAATTTAATTAAAAAAGTTCTTGAATATGTCCTGAGTCAGAAGCAACAACTATAACCACTAATAGAAAACCAGCCATCTTTAACATTATGCTGTCCAGATGTGATGGGATTAATATTCAATTTAGTCGACATGGAGAGGAACAGTTTAGAGAAAATTTTAACTAAAGAAGGGTTTTTTCTCTTAAAAACAATTGTAGGACCCAGTATTAACACATATACACAGAACTTTATGAAAGAATGTAAAAACTAAAAAAAAATAGTTTTTTCCATATACTTTAGGAGTGATCATAAATTTCCCACTTAAGTTTTAAAATGAAACTAAATATACAGTTCACTGCTGAATGGAAGTCACTTATTATTGTGCATAATAAATGCCATAGTTGCTATAGATAAATAAGAAAAAAATATCTCTATTCTCAAATCTAGAAAATAATATAACTTGAAAATAATAGCATAACTAAAAAACATACATAATAGTAGTTTTTAATTATGATTCTGTCCCTAAACTTTTCAGAGTGCAATAAAACTTTTTAAGTCAATGTATTTGACACTTTAAAGAAACTAGTGACATTGCCTGGCCAATATGCTAGACTGCCAAATTGCATTGCCAAAGATGTTCTATAGTTCTGAAATTACTTTCTAGTTTTCATTTATAAATGATGTTTCTACAGGGCTCTGTGGGTCTTGCTCATAATGGTATTAAATGACAAATCCCAAGTTTAAGGGTCACTTTGTTAGAATTGATTAATAATAATCTAACCAGTCTTCTCATTATTGACATTACTGTTTTGGCATTTATCAGATCTCTTTTTTTTATCTGCATTTGCAACTTGAGAAAGGTTTTCAAACTACAGAATGTATAAAACATACTAAGTAATAATCCTTTTAAAATGTTAATGTTTTATAAACAAGCTATGAACATAACATGCAAATATTTTATAGGCACATTCATTTTATGTGCAAAATATTCTCTCTCCTATTAATCTCACTGAGATTAAGACATGTAACTGGGAATGTTCATATCCTTCTGCATGTTTTACAGATCATCCAATAAAGAGTGTCGTTGGTTAATATCTAACATAGGTAGTTAAACATCACTGCATGTGATATCACCAGTGAAGAAGAACATACCCAGATGATTTGGACTAATAACTAATAAAACTAATGAAATGTTGTCACATCACTTGAAAGTAGTTTTTGAACAAATGATTTATACCAGCATATGATACAATTGACACTGCATTAAATGATGAGTCATGTAGCATGTTTTCCCTTTAAAATGTAAAAATAGTTATATAAAACATGGTGATTCTGTTTGTTTATACTGGGTTAATATGATTCTAGTTCATGTAATGACTTCATCAAAAGCCTGTATCACTGGAAAAAAAAATGGACAGCTTGGTAAACTAAACTGTTTTCAGTACACAATTCTCCAAGAGAATTCTATATAAATTAGCTTCACAGTTCAACTGTAAAGTTTCAAACAGATTTATGTCAAGACATTGTCAGCGTGAATAATTACAGCATAGGGTTTAACATTTTTAGATAACCTCATTCATGAATCATTACAAGTGATTAATGCTCCAGTGTACATTCATGAATAATTTAATTCACAGAACCTGGGGCTAAGGGCATAAAAAAAAATTCAAAGACTACAATAACCTATATCTGGTCTTGGGTATTCGGGAAAACCCAGAAGACTATACAAACCAGATTTTTATATCTTCAAGAAAAAGAAGACCCATTATTGAAGAAGTCCAAAGAATCAATGCATTAGTTTTCAAGATAGTAAGTGCTTGGATTTCCCCCAAAACTTATTCGAGCTTACCATTTGTTTTATAAACTCTGGCATTCAAGTTCTATTTACTTTCAGTTCTGCAGGCCAACCAAATTATTGGCACAGTGAATTTATAAAATGCAGATAGATAGGATATATAACCAAGAAGAGAGGGGCCTTAAATTCTATGTGAGCAACTGGACCAATCACAAGGAGAAAAAAACAATCTCGAAACTGTGTAGTAATATCAATTAAAGCATTTAACTAGGACATAGTGTAATTATACAATAGCATTGTTATTCCTCTCCACTCCTACTCTCCTATCTTTAAGACTCTGTCCCTTATGCAGCAAAGCTAGAGAGGTTCTCAAGGAAGCTAGGCAAGTTAAGAGTTAAGGCCATGTATGTTTCTGCGCAGTTAAATGTCCTGACTAGGATTTAGGATTATGCCAAGTGGGACTATTAAGATGCAGTGATGACCATCAACATGGATAATTTTAAGTAGAGGATTGAATGAAAAAAAAAGCACTATAAATTAAATCAATACATTTATAGGAGGTAAAGACTGTCAGACTACTAGTTTTTATGGTTCATTTATCTCTGATATCAGAACTAATATGGATGGATGAATTCTCAGTACCAGGTGTATTTGTGTATTTGTCAATTTTTCACAATCTTTGCATAGCCATAAAGAGCAGAATGCTAGATTAAGTTTGTCCTTCATCTGATCCTGCACAGCTTTTCTTAGCCTGCTTTCATTGCACCACGCTTACATATTTGATGGTTTTTTGGCATCAGGATAGGGAAGGCTGACCATAATGTTCCTTTTAAGTAAATGTATTGTCTCAAAAGGTTTACATTAGGAAATGCAGGAATGTTACTAGAGGGATTATATAACTGTTTGTAATTTTATTTATTTATGTACTTTCACATTCCATATGAATGTACATTCACTTTCCACATGTATATACTACACATGGTAGTACATGTTTCTTTCAGCATAAGTTGCATTTTTCCCCATCACATACAAAAAACTTTGACATTTAATTCTACATTCGGGTCATTTAGTGAGTTTTTTTTAGAACATAATGAGTTATTTAAAACAAAATATGTCCACAGTAAAATATATAAAATTGCTATTGCATATAAAGTTTTATCAGAAGACGTATGACAGTTATGTTTCTGCAACATAGCTAAGTTACTATTTCCCCCAAAGTGATAATGTCTTGATGACAGAGTTCAAGTTGAACAAAATATCCTTATCTAATCTTCAAATCCTTTTTCCTGTGCCAAATCCCTGGGAAGTAGCATCATAACTCAGAAGGGCTGGTACAAAGAACAAGTTACAACTAAGATTCAAATGCAGTGTTGATTTTATCTCTTCTATGTTCATACTTTGCTATTACATGAATCCTGTTTTTGTTTTGAACTAAACAGCAATATTTACTCTCCAAGTGTAAACAGTACAGACTTCTGCAAACAATATATTTTCTTGAAGTAGCAATCCCTTTTAAAAAAGTTTTGAGATTTTCCTGGTTTCTGTCTATCACTGAGCATATTGAAATCTATATATTGTTTGTTAAACCTCTTAAACTTAACAAAAACCCTTTAGTGTCAGTACTGTTTATACATTTGTGCATTTAACAACTGAAATTGAATTTCTAGATAGTCTCAAATCAGATGCATCCTTTAACAGAGGAATCATGAAATATAAGTATGAGCTTTCCATAAGTATGTACAAGAAATATAACAGTTGCTACAGTTGACAGAGAAGGACGATACAAGAAGAAATCCCTCCAACACATCTTCTGTTGTATCTGTCAAAGACCTGTTCCAGTTCTAACCACACAGTATTTTCCAGGACCATCATAATAGCAATAGCAGTTAGACTTATATACCGCTTCATAGGGCTTTCAGCCCTCTCTAAGCGGTTTACAGAGTCAGCATATCGCCCCCACAGTCTGGGTCCTCATTTCACCCACCTCGGAAGGATGGAAGGCTGAGTCAACCCTGAGCCGGTGAGATTAGAACCGCTGAACTGCAGATAACAGTCAGCTGTAGTTGCCTTCAGTACTGCACCCTAACCACTGCGCCACCTCGGCTCATATAAACTAGTTTATAGATAGATTGTCTACTATTATAGTCCTTCTTAAACGCTGGAATAGCATCTAACAATCAATCTGGGCTATTTCATTATGCAATGTTGAGTTTCCTATTCCTTTAGTAAAGGGAATTGTTTATTTGAGTAACAAAATGAAGCACTGAAATGTATTTGTAAAATATATGACGGTAGTGATTTCATCATAGCATTCATAGAACTGCATGGCAATATTAATTGACTTCATATACATTGCTGCATATTTTCTCTTCCCCTTTGCCTATTGACTAGTTATTTCTCATATTTGTGAAATGGTAAATTCAGATGAGAGACTAACCCATAAATGATTACTGCACTTATATACTTCAATAAAACACTTTGATGAATTTTCATTTCCATACACACGGAGATTTGTGCGTACACAGACACACACACACACACACTCACTCACTCACTCACTCACTCACTCACTCACTCACACATATGTATCTTGGAATAAAAGCTTGTAATCAGTGGCTACTATGCATAGAAATAGTTTATCATAAAGAACATAAAGCCATTTGTCCTCATTGTTGTGAGATACCTTTCAATTCATTTACCATCTGAAAACATCCAGTGAGAGTATTACTGTTTGGTCATAGTCTGTTTCAATAATATGGTAACCATTATTTTTGAGATGACATAACCCTGTTTATACACTTGCTTTCTTATGATGAGACTGATCTCTTTCATAAAATGTTTTTATGTCATAGGTAACACTACATATAGTAGTTGCTTCCTTTTACTTTTGAGGACTGACACTATTTTCCACCAGGTTGAATTGGTGGAAGCATCAAGGATTATTAGAATGTTGGGACACTCTCAGTAAGAATGCTTCCTTTCATGCGTCACTATCCTGTCACTAAGCGTATACTAAATTGTTAACCTCATTTCACCTCATAGAGCCGAGGTGGCGCAGTGGTTAGAGTGCAGTACTGCAAGCTACTTTAGCTGACTGCTAGTTTGGCAGTTCGGCGGTTCAAATCTCACCGGCTCAGGGTTGACTCAGCCTTCCATCCTTCCGAGGTGGGTAAAATGAGGACCCAGATTGTTGTTGGGGGCAATATGCTGACTCTGTAAACCGCTTAGAGAGGGCTGAAAGCCCTATGAAGCGGTATATAGGTCTAACTGCTATTGCTATAAAGCAATTATCAACCACAACTATCTGTTGTATCATTAATACACCGCAGGAATGCTTATCCTTGTTCAGCACAGTTAACGTTAGAATCACTATTCTAGGTTAATTCCTTTCGGTTCATTGCCATGCTGCTAATGCCTTTTGCCATAGTGGTTAAAAAAAACCTAACAATGGCAGTATTTTATTTAGTCATTATTTAAGAAAAATGAGGTTGAATATATGTCTAATGTTTGCATATGCAAAAAAACCCTGAAAACCTCACCTAGCAGTTTTTGTTCATTGTGATTCCTCTGCCCAAGCAGGATGAATCCAGGATGAATATCTTTCAGATATTACATCACAGAACACTAGGCAAAGATTTACTGGGAACTGTAGCAGATTTCAGAATATAATAGCTGAATATCTCTTTATATACAAGTAATTAATATAGTTTAGGGAAAGAGCAGTGATAAAACAGATTATTATAGCAACACAGACTTGTTAGGTACTACTGTGAAATTGGACTATAGACTCCAATTGCTACTAGTCAGATTCTTAATCATGTCTATGTTATGAAAAGAACAGATGTATTAATGTGTTGATATGGAGTTCAACATCATTAAGCTTATATTGGACAAATTGACTTGCCCCTTTTTGTAGCATCAAAGAAGGAATGGTATACTTCTCTCATGTTTCACTACATGAAGAACAGAAGTCATGATGAAATAAACGGATCAGTTGAAATCCCTAAAGTGAAATAAGATTGCTAGGCATTTGTGAAAGTGCACAATTTATACAGTAATTTGTCTTTTGGTTGCTTGTGTGATAGTTATGGCAACTCCTGAGAAAACACTTTTTATCTTCGTTGTGTAGTGGAGAGTTCTGAAAGTTCTGTAGTATAAACATTGTTTTTCTTCTGCAGATGTTATTTATTCAGTCAGATCCTTGAAACATCTTCACATAATTTTTAATTAGTTTAGTTGCTGTTGCTGTGATTTCTACATCAGCACTTTTCCTTCTGGCTTACTGTAGTGTTATTGGAGAAAAGACTGAAGGATTTTTGAATATTGCCTCTGTTTCTTCTACCTGCTAAGTCAGTGATTGCAATCTTATTATTGAGCTGTTCTTTAACTTTATTTTTGAGTGCTATCCTGAATATCATAAGAAAGTGCTTAGATCTTCCTTGTTGTTTTTTTTAACTGAATGTGGTATGATTATTATTTTTTGTTCCTCAACGGTATACTCAAATTATTTTATACATTTATTCCTCTTTGCTTGGCTCCTTTTGCAACTGCCACATTTTAGTTGAAATTTAATCAGTGTTGAAGCTATGTGAAAGTATTTTCTGAGTCCTGAAATTAACCTGGCATTATTTATGCATGCTTATAGATTATATATATTTTGGGGGGAAAGTCAGCGCTGTATACTCTGATTTTAGTTTTAATTTCTGATGCTGCAAAAGCCTTGTATATTAATGAAAAAAAAATAAGTTAAATGGCAATTAACTCCTCTCCACTAATTTTTTGACATGGCTTCCTGACCACAAGTAAATGTGTTCAACAGAAGAAAAGTATTTATATACATAGTTTGAACTGTTTTAACATTTATGTATAATCAGCAATGCTCTTATCACTTCTGTAGTATATCTTCTGGCTTCAGTTAAATAATGCCATCATCCGCCCCCAAAACACATTACTGTGGATTCTTTGTGCGGATTCTTATGACAAATGTAGACATCAACATTTGGCATCATGTCGAAGTGAAACTGTCCAAATTATTTTTAATGGGGTTTTTTTTTCTGACTCTGAAATACAGCTATCAAATACAGCTAACCTGAAATGATCACTTAATAAATGGAATATGGGACCCACAGAATACTTGACAGATTAAACTAGAAACATGCAGTCAGTTTACTACTGTAGATTATAGGTTTGTCTTGCGCTATGCTAGGGGTTCAATAGTCTTTTTTTCCCCTTTTAAAAAACTTACATTGTATATCTATTAAAAGTAAAAAGTAAAGGATTTCAAATCAATCACTATTTCCTTTTGTGCTTCTGTTATTTTTTTTATTCATATTGCTGGTAGTTAAAATGGATTTTTCTGTACATTCTAAAGTGTGTGAGTTTGTGTGTACACACACACACACACATATTTTGCAGACATTTAAGTCCTTAAAATGCAGAATAATTTTGTTGACAGTGGTGTATTGGGTAAGGCACTGACTACATATCAGGAGACAGCGAGTTCTAGTTCTGCCTTAGGCAGAAAGCCAACTGGCTGATCTTAGAACAATCCCTCTCTCAGCCTTAGGAAGGAAAACTACTTTTCAAAAACCTTGCCAAGAAAACTGCATGGACTTGTTAAGACAATCAGTAGGAGTCAAAAACTAATTAGCAATAGCAATAAGACTTATATACCGCTTCATAGGGCTTTCAGCCCTCTCTAAGCGGTTTACAGAGTCAGCATATCGCCCCCACAGTCTGGCTCCTCATTTCACCCACCTCGGAAGGATGGAAGGCTGAGTCAACCTTGAGCCGGTGAGATTAGAACCGCTGAATTGCAGATGCACAGTCAGCTGAAGTGGCCTGCAGTACTGCACCCTAACCACTGCGCCACCTCGGCTCTTGATTCAAAGGCACATGCACACAAACACAATTCCTTATGAATTGGTGTGAGCATAATACACAGGTAGTCCTTGACTTACAACAGTTCATTTAGTGATAGTTCAAAATTACAACAGCACTGAAAAAATGTGACTTACCAATTTTCACATTTGTGACCAGAGATTTCCCCATAGTCATGTGATCAAAATTCAGAGGCTTGGCAATTCTCATGTTTATGACAGCTGCAGTGTCCTGGAGTCATGTGATCCCCTTTTGTGACCCACTGGCAAGCTAAGTCAGTGGGAAAGGTAGATTCATTTAATAACTGTGTTACTAACAACTCCAGTGACTCACTTAACAACTGGCAAGAAAGGTAGTAAAATGGGTCAAACTCACTTAAATCTTTCATTTAACAGAAATTTTGGCCTAAACTGTAGTCATAAACTGATGACTACCTGTAGTAACCCCATTATGTACTGATCAACAGTCTGCTGCCATATTTTTCAGTCACTAAAACTTGTACAAATCTTTTTGACACTCAGGAAAATGCAGCAACAAACATAATTATGCAAAAACATTTCTAATTAATTGCTTCATTATTGTTAGTTGAAGCAAATCTTTCAAGACAAAGTATTTTACCTCCAATAGACCGATCAGATCCCACAGACTAGGCCTCCTCCGAATTCCATCCGCCGGCCAATGCCGACTGGCGACTACCCGGAGGAGAGCCTTCTCTCTGGCTGCTCCGACCCTCTGGAACGAGCTCCCCATGGAGATTCGAACCCTCACCACCCTCCAGGCCTTCCGCAAAGCCCTTAAAACCTGGCTGTTCCGACAGGCCTGGGGCTAAAGAGTTTTTGCCCCCCTTCTCGAATGGTATGGTTGTTGTGTGTTTTTAAATTTTGTATTGTTATGTCTTGTCTTTTTATCCCCCTGTCTGTATTTCCTTCCCTGATTGAATGGTGAGCCGCCCTGAGTCCCCTTCGGGGAAAAGGGCGGCATATAAATGTAATCAATCAATCAATCAATCAATCAATTTTCAGTGAGAGTAGAATCCCTTCCACAACAGGGATGGATTGCAATCCAAGGGACTTTCTTATGATCTACAGTATGTTTCTATTTAAGCAAGTAACTTAAAATTGTTCAATTATGGAGCCTAGAAGAACTTTAAATAAGTAGCCATTTCCATATACAATGGGATGAGGTGTTTTGTGACCTAATTGTTATGATATTGTTATTTAATTTGTGGTGTTTTCTCCCAGTATGGCCATTAAAAAAAAAAAAAACCTTATGTTTACAAAATTAATTATAATTCTTGTAAACTGTTCACAAGAATTGTGAACAAGTCAAAGGCTGTAGAAAATACAAATAATGAACAATTGTAAAGCCAAATGCCTTGCCTTTGCCTTCATTCGTGTAAAACCAAAGTCATATTTCTACTGTTCCCTCAGATAACATCTCAGCATAGTTGAAACATCTGTTTTTATAAACGTATTTATAAAACCTCATCCCAAAGCCCAGAGGTTACATTTGTATGTTGACACAATAGTACAAAACAGATCTTTGTGAGACAGCATGAGCCAAGATGGTTAGGTTGTGGCTGCAGTTGCATATCTCCTACAAATAGATAATGCAGACTTGCTCACTTCATTGGATTGGGTTAATCCTCATGAGAACAGAGTCAATTTGTCTAAAATATTTATGGAAGATGCTTCATCAAATACATTAGCAATATAGTATTATTTTCTAGCAAGAACACTGTAGAGCGGGAGTGTCAAACTCAAGGGTAATGAGCCGATCCAACCTGTGGGGTGCTTACATCTGGCCTGCGGGGCTGGCCTGGAAATAGCAAAGTCCCATTGTGCCTCTGGCAGTGGGCCATGTGAGGCCCCTGTGCCCTGGCGGCCTCCTCCAATACTATGCCATACAAAACAGCCCCATTTGGGCCGCCAGGGTGCTGCAGGAAGTGTCGGTCCCTTCTCCCCCTCTCTCCCCAGCTGGCCTTCAGAGGAGAACTACAGTGCCGATCCGGCCCTTGAAGAAATCCAGTTTGACACCCCTGCTGTAGAGCACAAAGATACAGGTGCATTTTTGAAAAGTGTACAAGATGGATAGGGAAATCAAATTCTGCAAAGAAGTACAAGACAAAAATAAAAAAACCAACAGAGGTAGAAATAAAAACTGATACATTACAGAATGGACGTGGGCATTTGGCAGTATTTTTGGTATTAGTTTGCCATATGGTGTAATGATAGAGTATTATTCCTTAAATAAAAACTACCTACAAACAGGCATTCTTTGACCTACAATGGCAACTGAGACTGCTATCAGTTAGTGATATGGTCAGCAATAGCAATAGCAGTTAGACTTATATACCGCTTCATAGGGCTTTCAGCCCTCTAAGCGGTTTACAGAGTCAGCATATTGCCCCCACAGTCTGGGTCCTCATTTCACCCACCTCGGAAGGATGGAAGGCTGAGTCAACCTTGAGCCGGTGAGATTCGAACCGCTGAACTGCAGATAACAGTCAGCTGAAGTGGCCTGCAGTACTGCACCCTAACCACTGCGCCACTTCGGCTCATAAAGCACAGCTGCAGTGTTTAGTGACAACAATCCCTGCAGTCTCAGCTGCCATTGTAACTGATTATCAGAGTTGTTAAATAATGCAATCCCTCAGGCTACAACCAAAGTCAGTGGAGAAACTGGTGGGAAGTTTCTCAGGTCTGCAGGCAAATAAATAGTTACTACTGGATGGGAGAGGGAGTGAAGTTGGGCGGGAGTGTGTGCAAGAGGCGTGGTGCAAAGGAGTGTGCAAGAGAAGCTGAGAGTATACAAGAATTGTGGGTCAAGTGTTCAAGTAGGTTGGGGAAGGGTGTACAAGAGGCATCCCAGAGTTTTGGAAGGTCCAGGTTGGGTAAATGTGCAGGGATGTGTGAGTGGCTGGCACACTAACGGAGGGACTGGTGTGTGTGTGTGTGTGGGGGGGGGGAATAGACATCTAACCTTCCCTGCTGGTTTCCATATCCATATTGCCTTTCTGAGGAAGCCAACAATGGAAAGTTGCAAATGGAGGTCAGCCAATGGACTGTTGGGATGGCCAGAATTCTGAGAATCAGTTGTTAGCCATCATTTGTTCAATACTATTTTAATGGTCACTGGTCATAGGTCAAGAACTATGTTACTTGTTGATAGTAATTTACAAGCTCAAGCATAAAGTGTTTGTCTAATAGCAATAAGAAAATCATGTGAATATATACTAAAGTTCTCATTAAGCAAATGTCTAAAATCTGATTGCTGCTTAATATTCTGAACTCCTAGATTATTATTATTTTTTGTTTAATTACCTTTAGGTTGCCAACATTTCTAAAAATATGTATTCAAGCATCATTTGTGTTCTCTGGAAGAGTAGATTATTTCAGTATTTCCAAAAACACAAAGACTTATTGAAGTTAAAAAGGCGTTTTATTTTCCAGTACCATGTACAACCAATTAGTAATAGTATATTTGTTATATTTTAGGCTAAGTAACACGATGGCTAAAGGAACTGATCATGAGATGAGGAATCTTTCATCTCCAGCCTCACAATCTCTCAATGATGAAAGTAAGTGGTATGTCCCTGGATTTCCCTTGGTTTTATCTAATAGAACTTTTATATACGCAGTGTGACATACAGTAGTTTATCTAAAAATATTTATGTAACTTGTTTAAGAAACTTCGTATGAATTAAATATTGACCAGAGAAGAAAAATAATTTAAGCTACGGTGATTAAACAAGTGACTCATCATATAGATAAATTTATTTGAATTTACTGGGTTTGTAAAGATTAGAGTTTTTTGAGTATTTGAGTATTTATTTATAGTTGGTTTATACATCCCCGCATTTAAAAAATAGTAATTCCGGGCAGTAAACACATGATTACAGCCAGTAAAACAAAAGGAATAAGTAACAACAATAGTAAACATAGACACAATTATGGCACTCAGAATCCAGCCACAGTTATGTGAGAAAGCTGCAATATACAACCCAGCATCCAGATTTTCAAGGCTTTACAAAACACCAACAGGGTTGAGTATTACCACTATTAATCTCACATTTCTTTCTAATCTAGAAGGTATTATCCCATAGTATTTAATTTTCAAAATTGCTGTCTAAGCAAATAAGTAAGCCCACTGGCTGTTTCTGAACCATAAAATTAACAAAAGCAGTATGGGGATATCAGCAATTCAAAACTAAAATATGACCTTATTCCCTATTTCCTATTTAGTATTTTTATTGGGTACCTACTTGTATCTAGGTATATATATATAGTGCTGTATGTTTTCTAATCCTGAGATAGGTGAACAATTATTGTGTTCTATATTTAATTTAATTTAATTTTAGTTCCTCATACTTATTAGGCAGGATAAATGAAAGAATCACTGTGATTTTAGAGTGAGCTGATATAAAAATTAATAAAATTGGTGAGCCCATTTCATTTTCTAAAAAGAAAGAATAAACACAACTCGTGCATTTAAGAGTCTTAGCAAAGAAGAATTCATCCGTCAAATTACTGTCCTAAAGTCCTTTGTGTCCCAGATATATTTAGTTCAGTGTTATAATACATGTATTTACTTGTATTGAAGCATATTGAATTCTTGTTCACTAACCAACTTTACTTTATAGTTGCAATATATAGCAATGAATGTACAGAATATTAAGGATGGACAGATTTTTGCATTTGTCTTTTAAACAGTATACTTTTAGTTCTTTCAGAGTAGCTAAAATGAATGATGTTTATGCACTATTTTGAATTCATTTTCTTGGCTGATTGAGTGAAATTGAATGCACACTTCATTTTCAAGGTAATAAAGTTGATATTTCGGTATTCAGAAACCATAAGCTATACTTACTGATAGGCTTCATCTTGTGATTACTATTTTCCTTTTCTCATGCCACCAAATGATTTTATATATTACTGTTTTATGCAAATGTAGTATTTTCTTCTTCATAATGCTTGGCTTTTGGGTACATGAAGCATCAACATTTTTTTTATTTCTAAACTCTAAATTCCTGCAAATCCTTCTTAATCCTTTTGAATGAGTTTGTTACATTTTTGTTTTGTTTTGGGTTACTCATTTATTTGAAGTGACCAAATTTACACTGACCTTGTTTTAATTATTCCATTGTGTCTGATTCTCTGAGACTGCCTGGACAAGTCCTTACAGTTTTCTAGCAAGGTGTTTCATAAGTGGTTTCCCATTGCTTCCTTCCTATGGACCCTATACCCTATATTGCAGTGTTTCCCAAACTTGGCAACTTGAAGATGTCCGGATTTCAACTCCCAGAATTCCCCAGCCAGCATTCGCTGGCTGGGGAATTCTGGGAGTTGAAGTCCGGACATCTTCAAGTTGCCAAGTTTGGGAAACACTGCTATATTGGGTGTACCTAGGTACACCCATGTTACACCTATCCTCCGCGAGCTGCACTGGCTACCCATTGGTCTCCGGACGCAATTCAAGGTGTTGGTTATTATCTTTAAAGCCCTACATGGCTTAGGGCCAGCATACCTGCGAGACCGCCTACTGCCACACTCCTCCCAGCGGCCAGTAAGATCCCACAGGGTGGGCCTCCTTCAGATGCCGTCAGCCAGACAATGTCGACTGGCGGCTTCCCGGAGGAGAGCCTTCTCTGTGGCTGCTCCGACCCTTTGGAACAAACTACCCCCAGAAATCCCTTATCCACTCTCATGGCCTTCAGAAAAGCTGTCAAGACCTGGCTTTTCCGGCAGGCCTGGGGCTGTTGACCTCATTGTTGAGGTCCAGCCCCGACTGAAATGAATGTATTTGTGTCGTTTTAACTTGTCTTATTTTATTTTTATTTTCTTTCTTTTCTCTTCTGTAAGCCGCCCCGAGTCCTTCGGGATTGGGCAGCCTATAAATAAAATTAAACTTACAAACTTACTATGGCTAAGAGAAAGTGACTATCCCAAGGCCACTCAACTGGCTTCATGGCCAAGGTGGACTAGAATTCATGGTCCCCTAGTTCCTAGCCAGATGCCTTCACCATTACACCAAATTGAATATATAAGTGCAAATAATATTTGTTATTCCACTTTAAATGTGTTTTCTCTGGTTTGCTTTTTCAGTTTATTCTATAAACTGTTACTCAGTTATTCTATAACAAGATAGAAAAATTTAATTTTATTTTTTTCCCTCACACCCTTTTTTTCACTCCCCCGGATAAAAATTAATCATGGTTATGCTCTCTTTTCATGCAATTTGGCATTGTTCTTCAGAATATAACATTTTCCCGTCTTAGCAATCAGGCTAAATGTTTAAAACAGATGTAAAGCAAGGCAATAAACTAAGATGTGATTCTCCCTAAGTGGAAGGAAACTGCCACTTGCAACAGCTTAGTTACATTTAACAATTGAACACAGTAGGGGTGTTAAATAGGTAGCACAAATTCTAATATTTTGCTATTTAAAATGAACATTTCCTTATTTCTGTATGAATATTCTATAAACGTATATCTTTGATGCATTATAGTAAAAGTAAGATAATGTTTTTCTTCTAAAATATTGATTCAGTGGTAATTTGAAACCCAATAAATGTGGGTGTTTCCATTGCCAAGAAAGCAGTTAAAGGCCACATTTTCAGGAGAATTAACTTTGCCTATAAAGAAATAGCACTTTTAAAACAGACGGCTGTTTATGTACATTGACATTTCCCTTAAACATTATTCTTAAAAATAACGAGTATCATCCAATTTGCAATCAGTTCCAGTCCCAAAATGACTAGTAATAAATGCAGATCTGTTTGTCCTAAAAAAAAAAAAAACTGAGGCTTCTGCACTGACGAGATTTAATCGCATGGCCTAAATTTATGATTTTAAGTTTACAGTAAGTTGTTTCTTTCTATAATCTCTTCAAGAGTTAATTATGCTGTCATCCAACAAATGTACCAAATGAAATGAAGGACCTCCAAGTCAGAGGTAAATTATAAGAAAGGATATGTTAGTTACCAAAATTATTCAGTGTCAATCTTTCTGCAGAATGAAAGTATCTACTGTATAGCATTAAAACATCAATAATATATAACATTTTTATTTTAATTTTTTTGTTAGCCAGCCGAGTGTCCGTTTTATCTCATGGGTCTTAAGAAAGTCCTTCAATATATAACATTTTTAATAACTGTTTCAGCTGCTTTTTCCCCTCCCAGCTCTCCTCACTATGGAAATAATGATTTCTGCATAAATATAGAGAGCATTCAGCCATAGCCGATAGTTGTTGTCCATTTGGCCAGGTTTGAATATTCTTAACGATATATGCTTAAGCAACAACCTTTAAACATCTTGGAGAACATAATATTTTATATGCATAATGCGTTTCTAAGGTCTTAGTATCTCATTTATATTTGGAGGGCAGTGATATTACACTAAGTCATAATGTCAGCGTAAAACAATTTAAAGCAGCATTTATATTTCCTAGATAAGTGCATAACATGTTTTGAGTACACTTCCCTATCTAAGGCCACAGATAGTCCTTGCTTAATGACGGTTGCATAGTAACCATTCAAAGTTATGACAGGCCACCTAAAAGCTGCTTATGACACCATTCCAAAGTTCTGACGACTGCACACATCACATTTCAGGTACTTGTCAGCTAGCTCACTTTTATGGATGGTTACAGCATTCCATGATCATATGAGTATGATTTATGACATTTTTTTTGCCAGTTTCCAGCCTTATTTGGCTGGTTTCCAATAAAAAAAATGCCCAGAGGGATACATTGATTTGTATTTAACAACCACCTGTTAGCAACTACCATATTCACTTGACCATGGTGTTTGTTTAACAACTGGAGCAAAAAAATAAAATCAGGCTCAATCTGTGCATGCAGTCTGTGGATTGATTTACAATGAATATTCTGGGTTCCACTATAGGCATAAATGAAGGACTATCTGTATATTTTGTTGCCAAAGAGAAGCAGAGAAGAGGCTATTTTCTGAAATAAGGGAGGAGGAGTTCTTGTATCCCCCTATCCAAAAGGAATTCTGGGTGACTTGAAAATATGCACACTTTTACTACTACGTCTTTTGAATTTCATTATTTGCTTCTGTTATGCATGCATATTACTATTTTTAAAGTTCTAATCTATTAGTCCATTAATTTTCATGAGATGGTGTTATTTATGTATTTTATAATACACAAAGACCACTACCTTCCTACCAGTGGTGGGTTCTAATCCCGTTCCAACCGTTACGGTTGTAACGGGGCTGGCGGCGTCCTCGTGCACGCGCGCAGTTCATGCATGCGTCTTAGCGCCTGCGCAATGCTCCAGCTGCTCGAGGAGAATCGCGCAGGCGCTGTATGTGCCATGCGCCTTCGTGGAAGCACAGAAGCCTTTAAAGACCGGTAAGGAGCGAGGGCGGGCGGGTGGGTCCTTTGGCGTTCCCGGAAGTTATTTACTTCCAGGTTCACCGACCAACCGGTCCGCGCGGACCGCCGTGGACTGGTTGAAACCCACCCCTGCTTCCTATTCTCAAAAGCAAGACTTCATTTTTTAGGTAGCTAAAAGTCCTGAGCTTTATTTATTTATTATAAAAATCATGTCATTTGAATTAAAACATCTTTACCTAGGGTGGTAACAGTCTTCCTAATATTGCTTATTGATTTCAGGTACCACAGGAAGCGAAGAACCCAGCAAATGCTTGCTCGCGGTTTCTGAGAGTGAAGTTGATTCAGCAACATCGCTTGCCTTAGAAATGAAATATGCATTGGATCCCAACCGACAAATCAAGAAGAGAAACAAAGCCCTACAGGTGAGATTCAAAGACATCTGCGAGGCCCAGAATGAGCAAAGGGAAAAACAACTCTCTTTGTTACAGCAGGGTGACCCAAAGGAAGCCAAACCCATCTCTTACAGAGCAGCTTACCGAAAATACATGACCGTTCCTGCCCGGAGATCAATCCCTAATGTTACTAAAAGTACAGGAGTTCAGACTTCGCCTGAGCTTAAAAAGTGTTACCAGACCTTCCCTTTGGACCGGAAAAAGGGAAATATAATCAAAAGCATAGCTTCGGTGGACGCTTTTCCAAGTCAAAACAACGGATTCCTAATTGACGTTAAAGAGAAAGACAGCAAAATCTCAGGAGAGGCTCTTCAGTGCAGCAAGAAAGTCAGCGGATTTGTGACAGCTGAATTTATTTCACATACTAATGAACGCATCAACGCAATAGAGCTGCCTTCTAAGGACAACGGTTTGGAGACATGTATAAGCGCTGATTTGCACAGCTGTAGTAAAGAACCTCCTTCTCTACAAGAGTCAGCAGCTTCGGTTTTGGAAGAGCCTGATTACCAGCTGCATGACAAAGCAAAACACCACACTGGGCCACTGAGGTACGAGGAAACTAATCCAGCCAGCCAAGGGAAAGTGTTCAAGACAGAAGTAGCTTCGGTCTATTTGCCTGCATCTGGTTCACACACCTCACTGGCTGACCAGCAGCATTCGGCAGCAACGGGGAATGACTGGTCCCTGTGTTCAGCCGAGGAGGAGGAAAGGAAAAGAACTCTGCATCTTAACGGTCTGCAGTCCCAAGCTGTAAGTGCAGCTCAGGCCTGCCCCGCGCAGGCACCGTGCCAGTCTACCCAATGTAATGAACAGACCCTTCAGGTAAATGTTTCACCTATGGAAGGGAAACAGCCTTGTCAGACAGCAGTTGCTGTGAGTGAAGGATGTCAACAAATTGTGCCTCACACTGAAGTGGTAGATTTGAAAGCACAGTTGCAGATGATGGAGAATCTGATCAGCTCCAGTCAGGAAACCATAAAGGTCTTGTTGGGTGTTATTCAGGAGTTGGAAAAAGGAGAAGCTCATAGAGAAGGGTAAGTTGATTTTTATTTTAGTTTTTTTAACATATGCAAGAATCTCATTTAGGGGAAAAAATCACTTGCATGAATTCTGCTGAACAATTTACATGTTTCTGTTTACTCAGAAGATGTTAGAATTGCTCAAAAAGCAGGTGCAACATATGTGTCACCTTTCTTTATTAACATGGATTACTTTAATGGGTAATTATTCTTGACTCGCAGTACTTGAAAATTATAATTTAGCATATAACTTCACAGCAATGTATTAATGCTTTAAATGACCTTTCTATTTCATTGTGTCTCTAATGACCCTTACAATATATTTGCTTTAGTACAAAGATACTCCTAAAAAAATACGCTTCTGGTAACAGAACTGCTTTCAAAGAATATTAAAATTAAAATATATTGCTTATATATATATTTGTCATAAAACAAAGGGTCATGTTAAAGCTAATAATATCTGCTATATGATTACCCAAGAACTCTTTCATTAATTATTTAAAACCAGAATAGACTAGGAGGCAATAGAAAACATTGTTTGGAATGCTGAAACCGCCCAAAAGAAGAGCATTAGTTCATAAAAATGAAGTGCAGAATATATTGTTCTGCGTCCTTTTTTTTTTTTTTTAAAGCATCACTCACAACCTACTTAACAAAAACAGCTATTTACTCAGACTTGGATAATTATGTCTTTATTTGATAATTGCAACTTCTGTTCTTTGGCATCTGACTTAGCCTCCTAAAAGATATAATCCCCGTATTTCCTAGTTAATTCAGTGATTGTATTCTAACAAATGCAACTTTATGTCTCCAACTTCCTGTTTTGTGTAGCTCATGCTTCCCCTCGCTTCAGTAAATGTTCCCTCTTTGATTCCTTTTATCATACCAAAATTACTAATATGGGCCTTTTTCATTTGTGACTTTAGAAGTTGCTTTTTACCCAAAACAAGCTACTGATTAATGCATGTTAAGGATGCAAGAATTATAAACATGGCAATTGTTCTATGTAATAATGTTTGCTTAGCCAAAATGATTTACAACACATTTAAATTTAAACCATATGTCATAAGGACAGGCTATACATTTCCAGTACAGCAGAATGGTTTTCAATGTTTTTAGATTTAACTGATCATTTATTTTGTGCATGCTCTTTGAATGTTGAATGTTTATTTCATTTGTATGACATCTAATGGCACAATTCAACCCTTTAACAACCGTGTTTCCCCGAAAATAAGACAGGGTCTTATTTTCTTTCTACCCACAAAATATGGCTTGGGCCTTATTATGAGGGGAGGGTTTATTGTTTTGGGGTTGCCAGGCGGCTGCTCTCTTGCGAGCGGACTCCCAAAGAGTCGGGCACAGCCTCATGAGCGAATGGCTGTGTTGCGCTGTTGCAGGTGCGCACCACAACAGCCATGAAGAGACCATGCTCACGACCAGCCACCTGGCAAACCCCCTTTCCAGCCAGGCACAGTGCCATTCACTGACCTAGGGGTATCGCCAAGCCGTGTTTAGCGCCTGTTCACCACTGCCCGGTTCCCGCGGATTGGCACCTTCGAAATGCCAGTGAATGGCACTCTGCACGGCTGGAGAGGGGGGTTGCGCGAGCAGCTTTTCCAGTCTCACTCACGCGCCTCCCAGCCTCACAATGCCCTGGCCCAGCTCTCCCTGCAGAGCCAGACACCTCCGCTGCCGCCACCATCCCAGCATGGCTTTTTCAGCGGCTTCCAAACTTGAGTCTTCCAGCAGTGGCCACTCTAAGTGCACGCTCTACAGTTGTACGCTCTTCCGGCAGCTGGCCCACAACCATAGAGCAACCAGAGCGGCCACTACTGGAAGACTTGGCTTGGAAGCCGCCGAAAAAGCCATGCTGGGATGGCAGTGGCAGCGGAGGTGCCCTGGCTCTACAGGGAGAGCTGGGCCAGGGCATCGTGAGGCTGGAAGGCGCAAGAGCAGAACAGCCGCTCGCGTAATCCCTCTCTCCAGCCATGCAGAGCGCCATTCAATGGCATTTGGAAGGCGCTAAGCCACGGGAGCTGGGCGGCAGCGAACAGGCGCTCACGAGGCTTGGCGATACCCCTAGGTCAGTGGATGGTGGCCGAGTGGCTGCTCCCACCGGCTCAGGGTTGACTCGGCCTTCCATCCTTACGAGGTGGGTAAAATGAGGACCCAGATTGTTGGGGGCAATATGCTGACTCTCTGTAAACCACTTAGAGAGGGCTGAAAGCCCTATGAAGCGGTATATAAGTCTACTGCTATTGTGAGCGTGGTTGCTTCATGGCTGTTGTGCTGCGCTGCTGCAACAGCTCAACACAACTGTTCTCCCCTGAGGCTGTGCCCGACTCTTTGGGAGCCCACTTGCAAGAGAGCAGCCGCCTGGCAACCCCCCTCTTCAGCTGGGCACAGCGCTGCTCACCAACCTAGCGGTATTCCAAAGGCGTCAAGCAATGTGATCATCTTTGCCTCCCCCCGGTTCCCGCTGCTTGGCACCTTCGGGATACCGCTAGTTTGGTGAGAGGCACTCTGCCTGGCCGGAGGTGGGGGGTTGTCCAGGAGGCTTATTTGCGGGGGAGGGCTTATATTTTTGCCCACCAGAAAAATGTGGCATGGCCTTATTATCAGGACATGTCGTATTTTCGGGAAAACACGGTATGTTTATTGAAACTCTAAGCTTTTCATATCTGTATTTCCATTATATCATGGCATTAATGTTTGTTGCCTCAGAAAGGCTGAATGTGGGAGAAAATACAAGTATGGCACTGAAGAGGCCCTGTGGCTTGTGACAATCAAAGCAATGTTGACCTATTAGCAGAGATCCTATGGCTGATGATTTAGATTGATTTCAGGATTTAAATTACAAACTGCAAAGTTAATAGTTTTGTGCATATTTTTTCAGGATGTAATCAGGAAACTACTGATTGCAACAGTACAAACCAATTGGCATATATAAATAAGGATTTAGAACTTCCTGTAGTACTCCTTCCTTTCTCTTCTTGATGGAAAATAAATAGCGAAGTCTTAAAACTAACCTGTAAAAAAGGGCTAAGATTCAGAATACACAGTTTAACATATAAAATGTAGCCTGACCAGACTTATTAATTGTTAGTACTTTAATTAGCAGTTTCTACTTCTTAAAGATGCTTGTAGTGAGGGAAGCATTATTTCTATTTCACATGTATATTGGTTGTTGCTATTTCCAAACAGACCAATTCCTTTTGGATCAGACCCATTGCAAACTATCATTTAAAAGAAAGTTTTAGTATATTGCTGATAAGTATGGAACTGCATCCTTTGCCCTAATTGGGGGAAAAGGGGGCAATTGATCTTTATTTATAACTCACGGTAGAATACAAATTTGAGTTGGAAATGGTATTTGGTATTTATTCGATTTGTAAGCCGCCCTATTCCCCGAAGGGACTCAGGGCGGTTGAACAAAAAACAGGGGAAGGGGAAAAACAAATACAGAAAGTAAGACAAACAGGACAGTGATACAACAATTTTAAAAAGCACAGCAAGCACAGCAAATTCGAGTAGGGGGGGGGGGAACTCAACCCCAGGCTTGCTGGGACAGCCAGGCCTTAACGGCTGTCCGGAAGGCCTGAAGGGTGGCGAGGGTCCGAATCTCCACGGGGAGCTCGTTCCAAAGGGCCGGAGCAGCCACAGAGAAGGCCGTCCTCCGGGTGGTCGACAGCCGGCATTGGCCGGCAGATGGAATTCGGAGGAGGCCTAATTTGTGGGATCTAATGGGTCGATGGGAGGTAATTGGCAGGAGGCGGTCTCTCATTGGCACTGGGAATGCAGACCAGGGACCTAGAAACATAAGGACACTAGGACAGATAAACAGGAATACCAATGATTCATAACCACGAAGTGTTATGTGTTGTCAGGGGTTCATAAATGTTTTCACCATTCATAGCTATGACTAGGCTGCCTCGTGAATAGAGGTTTAGAGTTCTTTTTCTTTCTTTCAGCATAGAGAAGAACAAAGACCTACTTCCCTTGTTAGACTTAAATGATATTCAAAAAGCAGCAAGACCTAAAAGTAATTGCAGTTAGTTTTGTATATATTTGCTTATATTTCAAGTAAAGTGAACAAATTTACATATTATACAGAGAGAGAGAGAGAGAGAAAGAACAACAACAAATTGGTATAAATTTCATAGTTTTTAATTGACATTAACTATAAAAATATTAAAATGACTGGAAACTAAAATATATGGGCTCTTTTAAAAATATTTACACTTGTATACATTTTATACTTATTTTAAAAGTGACATGAATGTCTCATCTGATATATATATAGTATTATGCATTCATCTCAGCCAGGACACATTGATTACTCACTTTCTTGATGAGAAGCAGCTTATTTACAGGTTGCTGAAAAATCAGACGCCAGTCTAGTAGATGCTTGTGAACCACTATAGTATGAGTGGGCAAATACTCTAATTTAATAGCATCTATGTCTGACATGAACGAAAACATTCTAAACTCAATAGGTGAGTTACATAATGCAGATGTAAATGTGGCCATATAGTTAAAATAAATTAAACTACTTTAGCCTAGAAGCTTCTACCAAACCTATTCCTGATTATCATAAACTTTGATTATAAATTGAATTGGTTTGCCTGTACAAAATGACCAACCACTAAAATGACTTTAAAATGACTTTAATAAAATCTTGTATTTTGCCACAGCCTCTTCTTCAACACATTTTATATTCCTATCTCTAAAACATTAGAAGAAGAAATACCAGGCAAAGCTAATGGTTTATGGTTTAATTCATTTTGTTCTTTTGCTTGAATGAAGAAAAATAAATTTCTTCAACATTTTATGCTACTATAGCATTTTTACATTAGAAGAACGTATTGTAATTTCTTTTTCATTTCAAAACTATTCCAGTACCCAGGTACTTTTGAAAGGATAAGAATTTTAGGAGAATCAAATCATATGGAAAACAGTAAATTGCTTTGTTATTAAAGCAAAATCTCTCTTTGAAAGTAATGACTTCACCTTTGTTTTTATTAATATACATACTTTTATTAATATATGATTTGTTACAAACATAGGCTCTATTTCTAATGAAGAAAAAGATAACTTTGAAACTAAAAGATTTAAATATTATGAAATGAAATGCACCAGAGAAAAATATAATCCCTGCTACTAAAGACAGTCATATAACAAAGTCTGCATAGGCTTGTGAAAGGATTATTTAGTAACAGCAATTTATGTATTTATTGGTTTTAAATCCTAACTTTTTTCCTTAGCTTGCATTACCACTTCCAGATAATGTATGTAATCAGGATGCTAAATTCAATAGAATCCATTAAAAAAAAAAAGAAAGTGAATTCAACATTTAGAAGGTCAGAAACTAACTTTAGTTTAATTCTTAGGGAATTAATAATAATATTATAAAAATGGTACTGTATAGCAAAAATATGCAGTGCTGTACCACTATAAATAGACAATGAAGAACAACAAAATGCAGCCAATTTTTCTTCTCTTTTCATAGTACTCTAGACCATCTTCTTCATCTTCGTATGGTTTTCAGTGTTCACTCAAAATAAAATAAACAGTGAATAGTCCAGATCATCACTAATGCTGGATCCTGAGTTATTTTTTTTGTCATGGGCCTGCCTATTTATTTATTTAAAAGATTTATTTTTGCAGACCTTAGAATGAATTGATAACTTGGTCATTTTCATTGACAATGCTGTTTCAATGGAATAAGGGTAGACAATCAGCTTGCATGTGTGAGACAGGGGTGGGTTTCACCGGTTCGCGGCAGTCCCCGCGAACCGGTTGGTCGGCGAACCCCGAAGTAAGTAACTTCCGGGAACAGCGAAGGGCCCACCCGCCCGCCCGCGCTCCTTACCAGTCTTTGCTTCCACACAGGCACATGGCACATACAGCGCCGGCGGGATTCTCCACGAGCAGCTGGATGGCACATACAGTGCCTGTGCGAGTCTCCGCGAGCAGCTGGAGCATCGCGCAGGCGCTAAGACGCATGCGTGAACTGCGCATGTGCACGAGGACACTGCCGGCCCCGTTCCAACCGAACCGGTTGGAACGGGATTAGCAACCCACCCCTGGTGTGAGACTACATTAATATATGCTGAAATAATAATGTCTGTAGAAAAGGAAGGGAGAGGAGTAATGTGCTATATCACTTTCAAATTCTACTAAATTTTCAAGTCTAATTAAAAGTCTTGCAATTTCCTTATTAAGACTCTATATGGCTTGGTTCCTTTTTACCTGCGAAGTGGCGCAGTGGTTAAGGTGCAGTACTGCAGGCCACTTCAGCTGACTGCTATCTGCAGTTCGGCGGTTCTAATCTCACCGGCTCAAGGTTGACTCAGCCTTCCATCCTTCCAAGGTGGGTGAAATGAGGACCCAGACTGTGGGGGCGATATGCTGACTCTGTAAACCGCTTAGAGAGGGCTGAAAGCCCTACGAAGCAGTATATAAGTCGAACTGCTATTGCTATTATTTTTAGGATTATCTCTTCCAATACAATCAACCCATTCAATGAAGTATTCATGAGAGATCAGGGGTGCAGAGCAGTAAGTTGTAGTTATGGAACATCTCGGTGAGGTTAGCTTGGTCCTTGATGGTATTTCAAAAGGGTTTGGAAACTTCTTTTAAATACTAGTTATACAGTCAGTTTACCACTTTGATTTTGTTCTTTTACTGGCTTTGGATAATGTTTATGCAGCTGCTATTCATATATCTAATCTATTATACACACACACACACACACACACACACACACACGTGTCACAGTTTTAAGGGAGCTCAAAGGGAAGTTTTTAAAGATTTTTTTTCTTTTAAATTTCAAGTTGATTGGTTTGTAAATCTATTGCTTAGTAAATAATAATTAGAAAGTAATAATAATATACTAAATTTATATGTTCTACAGCTCCTATGATTCTGGGAAGTTTATAATATATACTTTGGGCAATATATAGTATGTAAGTATATTGTAAATAAATATCAAACACCATTTTTGTAAACAGCAAGAATAAAATTGAAAGGGGAATATATTTTTTTAAAAAATAGAAAGCTAACCCATATGTATTATTTACAGTAACCAGGCCTCATTTTTTTTTAACTTCTATTTATTTAATGAATGTTCAGTTCAGGCTGTACACCTAAGGAAAAATCACACTTATCATTTTTTGAAGTCCAGTCTATAACTAGCAAAATAATAGGGAGCTAGACCAGAGACCCTATCATATATGAAAGCTTTCATGTGGACGAAAACATCTTTTGAAGTTGTCTTTAATTCAGATAAATCCTAGTTCTAAATGTATTGTCATGTCTAATATATCAATTGGCTTCTGTCCGAAATTAAATAAGCCATTCCTTTCAAACTTTCAAATTCTTCCCATACTTATAATACCTACTATCTGATTAAATATTACATCTGCTTGATCTCTGTTCCAGGGCAATAAACTCAATCTTTGATTTTTATTTTGAGTTGGGAAGGGTGCATGTGACATAATTTAAAATCATTCTTTAATTCTACACCTTAAACTCAGAGAAAAATGTTCTCAACACAATTACACAATTATAAGTACACTTAATCTTGCATTTTCCATTACATATCTGAAACTTTACGCTTCTTAAAAGAACGGCTATTAACTGTAACCATTAACTGATCAGCTATTGACACTTTTGTCCCAATCAGTATTTCTTTTCTACATAAATTATGTACCGCAAAATATCTGTGAAAAATGTTACATAGGTCTCCAAAAATCAGATTGCTGCTTTTTGCTGTCCCCATTTCCCCCTGCAAAATCCAGCTGGATTTTGAATCCCAATCCTACATAATTTTTTCACATGTATTTTTTCACAGATATTGTTCCAAGGGGAAAAACTTTATGTCGAAATCGGACCTTGACTATGTAATGAAAGCTTCTTCTCATTTGTTGAGACTTGACCCATTAAAGTAAGTCTTCTACTATCAGTGCTATCGGACTGTTATAAATAATAAATTATTTCATCCTAGTTCACATATCAGAAATAATAAAAAAAGTCCATTATGTATAAGAGAGCTAGTAATATAAGACTTGTCTTAAACAACTAAGGGAAAATATGAGGCTGAATACAACTACTGTTAGAAAATCAAAGAAAGTAAAAGGATTGCTGAATTTTGCACAAAATTCAATACAATATAGAATGCTCTAGTTATAATTCACTGAAAAATGACATAGTAATATTGCTAAGTTGCCTTTTGTGCAACTTTACTGAAACCAGGAAGAACTCAATTTGGATATTAAGGTATAACACGCACAGGAACAATAGTATACTCCTGAATATATCATACAGCATTGTACTTCTCCATGTTTTCAGTTGATTGTGACAGCTAGGCTCAGGGATATGGGTAGCCCCTCAAATCTCAGTAAATTATTCCTTGGTTTTAGCCAGAATCTATTCTATAACATTGTTTGTCTATCCATTCCGGTAATTCGGATGGGGGGGGGGCATTATTTCCTGAAAAAAACTGAAAGGCAGTAGTGGTTAGGGTGCAGTACTGCAGGCCACTTCAGCTGACTGTTATCTGCAGTTCAGCGGTTCTAATCTCACCGGTTCAAGGTTGACTCAGCCTTCCATCCTTCCGAGGTGGGTGAAATGAGGACCCAGACTGTGGGGGCGATATGCTGACTCTGTAAACCGCTTAGAGAGGGCTGAAAGCCCTATGAAGCGGTATATAAGTCGAACTGCTATTGCTATTGCTATGTGCCAAATATTGGATCCAGAATTCCAAAAGAAAAAAATGCTTTTTCAAAACATAGAAACTGGGAGATGAAAGCTATAAGCTGACGTATGTTTAATGAATATTTATTATATCTTCAATAAGAAGTCGAGAATGTAGGTTACATTGTTTTTATTTTTTTTCCTTCATTTGCTTTCGCCCATTTTTACATTTAATTAGATAAAGATACATATAAAGAAAATACTTTTTAACATACTAAAGTCAAGACTTCTTTTCCACAAAGCAGCCTGGCAGTAATTCTGTAGATGTGTTTTTAATAGATTTTTCATGAATGTTTTAAAGTTTCTTTGAGTTTGCAACAATTCACTATTCTAGACAGTAAATACTGCAAGTATATTTTGACATGTTGCTGTCAAGATATAACTGCCATACAAGTCAATATTCTGTTGACTTTTGCCTGCAATGCTCGCTTGTTTGGCTGTTCTTTTCAGTTATGCTTATTTTTATTTTTATCATGAACCTTTGTCCTAGGAGTTTATTTCTCATGGGAAAAAAGCAGAACTTTAAAAATGCTATTGTTTCAAAACAAAAATATTAAGCTCAGATCTTCCCAGAAAACATTTATTATCCTTGTAGTATTAAAAAGATTATTGAAAGTTTTGGAGGCTTCAGTGAACTAGTTAAAACTAGCACATGTCTCAGAATTGTTTTCTCCCTTTATATTTAAACAAAAAAATCATTCAGTTCTGTATATCAGTCTGAAAATCTGAGTATCAGCTTGCCTAACTTAAGCCAAGCTATTCTGGAATTTCATTATTTCATATTGTGGTTTTGGTTCTTGTTTTTTCCCCTTGTGCCATCGCTGTGCTGTACACCTAACTTTCACAGTACTCTCTTATGTTGAAGTATATTTACTTGTAGGCTATGCCTATAGTATTATTATTATTAGCCTTCTCTACTATTTGCTCTTATTGGTATCATTATTATTACTCCGTTGTTTTGCAAGTACATGCTTTTGCACTGGAGACAAATTTCTTGCATGTCTAATTATTCTTGGCCAAATGAAGTTTTCGAATAATGTACTGTATATTAAAGTAAGGAACAATCTCTTTCATTTTATGAAACCATGGTTTTAAATAATTGTCCTGCACCTTGTTAATTACAGTAACTAGCACTATCTGGGAGTAAGGTTTGCATAAAGCATAATGTTTAGTCTGCCAAGAGCGTTTTGAACAAAAATAACTATCAGGCAGTAAGTAGTCAACTGAGCATTTTTTGAACAGAACTTTAAAGACCATTGTTTCTGCCACATTAGTTCAATTACACACTGATTATTAGGACTGCAGTTTTCAGAAGGAGGAAAAATGGTTCATAATGTGCATGGGCACATATCAACAACTCTTTATGTCTTTTGCTAAGTGCTACAGCCATATCATGCAGTTAAACATATAAATATTTTAATTAATTGCTGATAGATGCTACATGAGCACATGTGTGCCCTAAAACATCTTTGTTCCTTCGGTGTTCATGTTTGTTCAAACCAAATCTATATCATCATGTTTACTGTGAGACAAAAATGGACTCCTTGACAGGATACAAGTGTAATAAATATACCATATACTCATGAATAGATCTGAGAACAAGTACTGCTAGCAGAAAAGCAAGATAGAAAATTGTTCCATGAAATTAATGAAGTAGTTAGGAGTGGTTCCACCACAAAACCGCGCTCGACTAAACGGCGTCTGACTAGACCGCGTAGCTGATGTCATCAACAGGGCGACAACAGCGCGGAGACAGAAGCACGCTGTAAACCCTAAACCCTAAAGTTAACCTCTAAACCTAAACCTAACCCCCCTAAACCTAAACCTAAACCTAACCCTAAACCTAACCCTAAAGCTAACCCTAAACCTAACCCTTACCTTAAGTTGAATCGGCTTGCTTTCAAAGCGCTATTTAAAGCGCTCTTCTTTCTCCGCGCTGGCTGTTGTCGCCCTGTTGATGACGTCAGCGACACGGTTTAATCGGGCGCAGCTTAGTCGAGCGCAGTTTTGACGGGTCACAGTTAGGAGTTACAAGCCAGGTTCCATAAGCTTGCCATCTTGACCTACATTTACTTATTATTGTTTCAAATGAAAACTCAAACTTTATACATTTCCAGATCTGATTTGATTAATTTTTTATGGTCCACAGCTTCTTTGCAACCATCTTCAAAATTCAAATTTGAGAGTCCCTACTTCGTTTCTCTAATTCTTTCTCGGTATCCAGCTTTCACAGCTGTACATTACCATTAAAGATAAAGGTTCCCCTCGCACATATGTGCTAGTTGTTCCCGACTCTAGGGGACTGTGCTCATCTCAGTTTCAAAGCCAAGAGCTGTCTGAAGACGTTCTTCGTGGTCATGTGGCCAGCGTGACTAAACGTCGAAGGCGCATAGAATGCTGTTATCTTCCCACCAAAGGTGGTTCCTATTTTTCTACTTTCATTTTTATAATCTTTTGCTACGTTGGCAAAAGCTGGGACAAGTAATGGGAGCTCACTCCGTTACGTGGCGCTAGGGATTCGAACTGTTGAACTGCCAAGCTTTCTGATTGACACATTCAGTGTCTTAGCCACTGAGCCACCACATTAAATATTTTGATCTTTATCTTTATTCTTCATGCTCTTGTTCAAGCCCTAGAATTAATTTCCTCTTTACTTCTCCCACACAAAGTTCATATTTACTCATGAGTCCAAGAAAACAGCATTACAGCAGAGACTTTTGTGGAGTTTTTTGCTCATATATCTCTTAACTTTTTAAAGAACAACATTTTAACTAAGGAGCTGGGGATTCACTATAGAATATGTTAAAGATATCATTATTTTCACCCCTCTTGTTTTTAAATCTGCTTGTGTATCCCCCTACCATTTTTCAGTTGTCTGTTACAGCATGCCATAATTCACATTTAACATTCGATGGCACAACTGAAGATGCACATACCTATTTTACATAATTTGGTGTTTGTTCCATAAGCATAATCTACTAGTTAGGAATTTGAAATGAATGTATGCTTGTTCTTTATTTCTCTGCAAGTATAATCCCGTGGAGCATAGAATAGTGGCTGTATGTTCTTAACATGAAGTCTGTCCCCAGAATTTCTCAAGGAAAAAAAATCTAATTTCTAAAATTTAGAGAAATTGGATTAGTGAAACAACCATTGGCAACGTGCTACTTTGAATCAGAGCAGTCATATAAAGTATGCTTTAACCTTGGGGGAAAAAAATCCCAATTTTTAGTTTATATGAAGTATCTTATGGCTACATTGCCATTGTGAATTCTGATATCACAGTAGAAATCTGAGGTATAGCATAAATATTTGAACATACCAGGTATCTTTTAATTTCAGACTGAAGGTCAATGGGCCACTAGATGGCGAAAATGAGAATAAACCAAATTACTACTGTAATGAGAATTCACTGAACTTCTAAATGAGACACTGCAAAACCATTGTGGGTTTTGTTCTTAATCATTTGGAATACTGATTAATTATTGGGATATGTAAACAGAATACATTTGTTTAGATAATGCAGTTAGCCAAAAGTAAAGGTCTTCTATTGCCTTATGTTTCATTTTGCAATGGAAGAAGGAATCACTGAGCCAAAATAGAAATAGAACAGCTTGGTCAGAGATAAACATCAATGTAAAAATTCTCTGTCATATATTTCAATTATTTGCATCTAAAATTATTGGAATTTACAGATAGTCCTCTACTTAGTGACCATTTAAACTCAATCGAGAAGTCACTTTACAACCATATTAGTAATTTAACAACATTTAACAAGTGCGGCAAGTAAGTTCATGAAATGGGGAAAACCCACTTAACAACTATCTCGGTTAAATTTTGGGCTCAATTGTCGAGGACTTTCTGTACCTATTTTTGAAACTGGACTTGCTCTAGAATAGCTTTACCCTAAGAAATAGATCTGATAGCTGAAGCACTCAAACTAAATCCCCACCTTCAGAAATGTCAAAATAAATTTGGTGAATTTTGGGGGGGGGGGGGAGAGACAAAAGCCATCAGGGCATCTTTAAATATATCATAACCAGAAAACCTGGTAGAGAGGTGGTTAGACATTTGGTCAACAAAAGAATAAGAAAAATGTTCAAGGTGGATATAGAGGCAAGAGAAAAAGTGGATAAATTTTACCCAGAACACTTTATTACCAAACAGAGCCAGCAAATAAAACTTTGCCTCATTCCTCATCAAAGGTTCTTAAGTAAACTTAGCAGTCTTGAGACAAGAGGACCTGTTTTATGAATTAACTGATTAGAACAGAAAGAAAAAAGAAAAGAGAATTATCCTGAATGGCGAGAAGGAATATGTGTCCCTCAAGGATCTATTCTGGGATTGGGGCTTTTTAATTTATTCTTAAATGATCTTGAGTTGGGCATAAGGTTTTCCTGACCAAATTTGCAGACAATAAGCTACTTTATTTTAGTTGGTTAAATGTATGATTGTAAAGAGTTCTGTAAGGCACTTTTTGAACTGAGTGAATGGTTAACCAATTGGTTAAATAACCAATTAATGGTAATTTAAGTAAAGTAAATTGGGCACGTGGAAGCAAACGTTCTTAATTTTATGTTTCTAGTTGAGGGTTTGAGATGTTTATAATCAGCAAGGGGGGAAAATCATAATAGCTAAATGAAGGGTAAAATGTTTAGAACATAGGAGGAAGGATATGATGAAGAGGTAACGTAAATCATGCATTGTATGTAAAAAGTGAACAGAGAAACATATTTATCCCTTTGAACAGATATGTATCCTTTAGATATTAGGACCAAATGCCAGCCATTGAAATTGATTATCCAAGACATAGTGAAGGCCACTAACTTGGATGCATAAATTCATAGAGCCTACGTATTACAAGAAATTTTGGTTTTGAGAATGTTTTGTGAAAAACAAAATTGTGAAATAGGACAGGCTTTGGCCTGATCCAGCTGAGCTATTATTATGTACTGTAAATACTTTACTAAATGAATTATTATATCTAGTCCTGATTTTTGATAAATTCAATAACAAAATCAGTGATGCTATAGGAAGCCTCCAGATGACAGTAATTAATGCTTGCGGAAATGTGTAGTTAGCCTCTAGTAGAAATTGGAATTACAAAGTAAGCCTTATATATTTGAAGAGGATAATATGAATCTTTTTTTGACTTTTCTATTAGCTATTAGTAGTATAATAATAGTATAGTATAGAAAATAGTATAAGTAGCTATTTCCCCCTTTCCACATCATTTATAGGAAGATAATAATCTCTGCATTTCCTGGCAATTAATTTTTGTAACTATGCCAAAAATGCACTCTCTTGATATTTCCGAAATGGTAATAAAAAAAAGGAATTCCCAAATCAATGTGGAAATAACAACTCGATTGTCTCTCTTATAGAAAATACAAGCAATGGTACCAGATAAAATGTTTATATTAACAAGACACGTAAAGACAACTTTGTCTAAAAGTTGTTTCAGTAGATTCCTTTCAAGCATGTTATATTAAACCTATGTCCAGGATTTGGCTACATTCTAATCTTTTTCAATCTTTTTTCCAGTTACATTTTTTTAAATTTATTTGTTGATAATTGTTGTTGTTGTTGTTTATTAGTTTTGTATGCCGCCCACTCCCGAAGGACTCCGGGCGGCTCACAATAAACAGGGAAAGGGAAATACATAAGACAATACAAAGAATTTAAAAATGCGCAACATTCACAATTGAGGTGGGGCTGGATATTTCAACAGCCCCCAGCCTGTCGGAACAGCCAGGACTTGGTAGCTTTACGGAAGGCTGGGAGGGTAGTAAGGGTCCGGATCTCCATGGGGAGCTCATTCCAGGGGGCCGACGCAGCAACAGAGAAGGCTCTCCCCTGGGGGGTTGCCAGCCGACATTGGCTGGCCAATGGAACCTGGAGAAGGCCAAGCCTGTGAGATCGAATCAGTCTGTGTATAAATTGAATTTATATTGCTGCCTATTCGCCTATGGCGACTCAAGGTGGCTTATAAACCTGAATGAAGCAAGGCCCAACCTCAGATCTAACAAACACAATAGTACTATGCTAATTCAGTCATGAAAAGACAGTAAATATTTGTTTACATCCCATTTCTATCCTGCCCTACCTTAAATGATTAAGAAGTTTAACAAAAGTAAAACCATAAATCACATCAATGCTAACACACTAATAAATTACATATGCAGTCCAGATCCACCATCTGTTGAAAAAGATATTCTTAATAGTGTTCCAAAAAGCAGGCAAAATGCGTTGCCCTTTACCTCATGATCTTATAACATTTATTTATTATAAAATATGGTAATATATTAAAGATGATTAATTGGCAGGAGGCGGTCTCTCAAGTACCCATGTCCGATACCATGTAGGCTTTAAAAGTAACGACTAATATGATGTAAACTTGTTTTTTAAAAGGCATCTTTGGTTTGCGTTAAAACAACTTCAACACACGCAATGTTCTGATTGCACCACAAACGCAGTAGTCATCCTTACCTTTCACAGAGGCACTGAGTTTTATAAATAGGAGCAGGATAGTGTAGAATAATCATATCCAAGGACCAGTGGTGGCTTTCAAACAATTTTGGAACCTCTTCTGTAGGTGTGGCCTGCTTTCTGGGTCCACTGGTGGAACCTCTTCTAACCGGTTCGATAGATTTGACGAACCGGTTCTACCGAACAGGTGTGAACTGGTAGGAACCCACCTCTGCCCTATCCGCTGCTTTTCCTGTTGTCCTTCTGGGAAAACTGCAAAAGGCGTTTTGCAACCTGCTATAAGTGTGAGCGGGTTGACAAGGGCAGATCGCAATCACGTGACTTTGGGAGTGAGGCAACAGCAGTAACTTCAGGCACAGATCACAAGTCCCTTAGTTCAACACTTTTGTAGTTTTGAACAGTGACTGAACAAATGGTTGTTAAGTGAGGACTACCTGCATTTTTTTTCCTAAGTGCGCAGATGCTAGTAAAACTAAAAACATATTATTTAAATAATTCTATTTTTTCAACCCATACAAGATAAGAGGTAGTAATATTTACAAGCATATTTAAAATGAGATGTTCATTGTAGCAAATTGTAATTAGAACTAAAATAATAATTTATGGTTTAGCATTACTGTCCCCAAAGTGGGCCATGTTATGATATTCTCTAGAATCTAATTGGACAAAAAAGTTTTCCTTTATGTAATTAGAGTGTCATTAATTTCTGCATTAATTTGGGCTGGAGCTTTTAGTCACATAATAAAATCTCTGAACAGTTAAAAACTAATTCAGCTGGAGATTCCCACCGATAACATATTTCTGAAGGTTGAAACCTATCTCAAACTGCTGTATAAGTTATACCATTAATATTATCACTGTACCTAACCTTTGAAAATAAAATAATTTCTGTTTAAATTAATTTGGCTAAGATTCAATAGAATATGTTCTTACTGGGTAAGTCCTGATTGATTGTAATTACTGATCAAGTCTGAGAAAATCTTGCTCTAAAAGTTTATTAGCCAGAGACGACATTATTAGAAACTTTCCTATATTAAATATATTATAATGCACAGCAGTGGCCCAGTAAATGAGCCAAGGTGGCGCAGTGGTTAAATGCAGCACTGCAGGCTACTTCAGCTGACTGCAGTTCAGCAGTTCGGCTGTTCAAATCCCACCAGGCTCAAGGTTGACTCAGCCTTCCATCCTTCCGAGGTGGGTAAAATGAGGACCCGGACTGTTGTTGGGGGCAATATGCTGACTCTGTAAACCGCTTAGAGAGGGCTGAAAGCCCTATGAAGCGGTATATAAGTCTAACGATTGCTTTTGCTATTGAAATGTTCTAAAATTCAGGTGTCTAGGAAAAGCAGAAACAGCCCTAAAATCCTTCAGAATCAACCCTGAATATGAAACTTTATACTGGACCAGAATGAGGATTTCATCAGAGACAGGGTTTTTTTTTTTTATGACAAGCATGCTTTTTATTCAGCTAACTGTTCATTGAAAATGACATTTCAATTTGGTAGATGTGACTCAAAAAGCCTTGTCACTGGGTCCAGCTTCTGGAGGAAATAATCCTATTCTGGACCTAGTTCTTCACACAATATAAATTGTTATACTAAACAAAAGACCACAGAAAGACCATTTTCCTATGATTCAGACTCAGTTCTTTTTCTTTTTCAACTATCTGTACAATTATATAAAAAAGGAAAGCCTTGTATTTCTGGCCCTAAGGTAAGCTGTTTCCTTTTAAAGAACTAAAGCTATGTTTTCCTTAACTCTTGAATACCTCTTACAGAACATTAAAAGAACATATAAAACCCTCATGTTAATTGGGAATAGCTATCCATTAAGACTCATATGTCAGTTAAATAATAATTTACATCACAGGCCATCACTGTTATAATTATGTAAATTATTTAAGTTCATCCAATTGTCAGTTGTGATGTTATGATAAAAATTGACACGAATCATCCAGATTAATTTGACTAAAGCACATTGGGATGTATGGGGTGCCTGGACAGAAATTTCTCCTCTTGTTTCTGAAGTGAAGTCTGCTAAACTTATTCTGTCAAATAGAAAGTTCAGATTTAGGAAAACGTGTAAAGCATGATATCTGATATTGTGAGCTATTACTGGGAAATCCTGGAGCTTGTTAGTTTGAGTTTATACCAGTTGCCTGAAAGGTTTGACCCTAAGCCATGCAATATCTTTGGAATGTAAAACATGCAGAAGATCTTTGGTATAGCATTATGCATCTTCAGTTAGAATTAGAACATTTTATCTCTGATTGAACCAGTCTATGGCGGGGTAGGTTCCTACCTGTTCGCACCTATTCGGTAGAACCGGTTCATCAAATCTACCGAACCGGTTAGAAGAGGTTCCACCAGTGGACCCAGAAAGCAGGCCACACCTACATAAAATTTTTGAAACCCACCACTGGTCCTTGGATATTATTATTCTACACTATCATGTTCATATTTATAAAACTCAGTTCCTCTGTGAAAGGTAAGGATGACTACTGCGTTTGTGGTGCAATCAGAACATTGCGTGTGTTGAAGTTGCTTTAACGCAATCTAAAGATTTGATTTTAAAAAACAAGTTGACATCCTATTCTTATGCATGCCAGTGCTGTGTGTGAGGTAATTTAAGGTGGTTCTGACAAGTGTCGTCGGCATCTTCATATCCAGTCACATGGGCGGCAAGCCACTCCCATCCGGTCACATGGGCAGCAAGCCACTCCCACAAAGGAGGCCACACCCACAGAGTAGGTTCGAACAATTTTTGAAACCCACCACTGATAATAAGGTAATCTGAATGTATCTGAACTCAGGACAACCATTATCACTGTGTATCGTGAGACAGAAAGGCAAATGATCCAAGTTGTAAAGTTAGTTTTCTAGTTTTCTATTCAGCAAATTTCCACAGCAAATACATTATCTACTTTCAGAAGGAAAGAAAAGGGGCTACCTGCAGCAATTGAGTGTATATGCATCCCCACGTTTTCCTCTGAGTAAAAATTCAGAGCCTTAGAGGCAAGGAATCTTTTCATTTTCCCTGCAGTTGTATATCTTGACACCTCCACACAAATAAAAGGATAATTTATGGCTGCATAAATTGTGAAATTTGAGGAAAGCAAATTTAAAGGTCATTTTTGTTCCCGGTACCACATTTTAAACTTCTTTGGATTCTTAACTGGATTTAAAATAATGCAACCTCTAACATACTCACAAATAAAAGTCAAAGCAAGACAATATATAAATATGCATGAAATTATTGAGACAGCCAAGAATATTAAGCATGGCTTCTTTGCTTCAGAGTCTCTCATATTTCAAGGCCACATAATATAATTCATGCAGATAAGTATTTTGCCTTTTTTAACTCTGAAGTAAGGCTTAAATTAAAGATTACAGCCTGATTAATTTAACAAGGGTGGGACTTTTGGGGTGGGTGGATTATATTTTGTTTACTATCTGTATATATTCCTCTTGGTCTGAAAAATGATATCATGGTATAATGAAAGCAGGGATATTAAAAAATTGCAGCCCAGTGTTGGGGAAGAGCTGTTAAGAATCTCTTATCAGTTTATAGATACCAATAATGCCTGGACATCATATTTCTAGCCTTCAAAGTTATATTTTATCTGGCTTGCCGTAATTAGAACTAGTGCTGTTTTTTTTACCTAAATGTTTATGCAGCTAAAGACAAATTTGTGTAGTTGAAAGTTCTGTAGTTATTGACCAATATAATGTTCATTTGAAACAAATGTGACATACTGATACTGGGTTTTATAGAGGGAAAAGGGAAGAGGAACATTTTTGACAAACTCCATGGATGAAATTTATGATATTCAATCTGCCATAAATAAGACCCAAATTTTATTTTCTATCTTGGACATCCAGTAGCTCATTCCTATCATTTATTTCCTCTACGTATATTGTTTTGTTTCAACCAGAGAAACTTTAATATCACAACTGGAAAGTATATGTACAGAGACAGCCCAAGAAAGTTGACTTTAAATGAGGATCTGTCTGCTATGCCTACTGTTCTGTCCTGCTAAGTACTCTCCTATACCCACTTTTTCCCTAGTAGTAGCAGCACCACTAGTGTGTAGCTGTTGTTGTTTTGTTTGTTGTTGTTGTTTGGCCATCATTCCAAAGATATCACTGAGGGGTTCAGCAGTTCTAATGCCACAATTCATTTCTCCAATGACTCCTATGGAGTGAGCCTCATACCACAACCAAAAAGCCTATATTTCTCTTTGCTTTGGGGGCACTGAAGTAACAGCTCTGGTAAGGGACTTGGGACACTTCACTGGCCAACCCGATTGGTCGCTCAGAGAAGATTCTTGGTTTCACCCCAATAGTTGGTATAGGATTGTCATGCAGTTTTCAATACAAGCATAAAGTGGGGGAAAATAATAAAATTATTGTAAAATTATCAAGAAAGATAGATGGTGCTAAGCTTTGTATTCTGGAACAACGGATATGAATTAATACTTTTAATCAAAGCGCAACACAAATATTTAATTTCAGATTATTAGAATCTCCTGCTATATGATTTTTATATGGTTGAAATAACATTAAATGATTTCTCTATTCATATTGTAATAAATTTAAATGGAAAATTGGGCACACAGAACATTTATAGGATGATTTTTTTTTCCTCTTTATTTTTGTAAGCTGCCCGGAGTCCTTCGGGATTGGGCGGCATATAAATGTGTTTAATAAATAAATAAATAAATAAATACATGCATGCATGCATGCATGCATACATACATACATACATACATACATAAAATAATTATAGATAGTATTACATCTTACAGTATGCTTTAAAATTTGTTAACCCTTTTGAATTTTCAGAATTTTTGCATAAATATAATCTGAAACTAGAGAACCGAATTAAACACATTTGAAATATTTGACTCTAATTTCCCTTTCAAATGAACTGATAATCACATACTTTGTTATATGTAGCATTTTTCTCAATAAAGATATAAAAAAATATAATGCTTTTGGCCTAAGTTTACCAAACTTGTGAACTATATCAGAGCTCTGTATTACTCTATTACTGTTCATTTCATAATGACCAATTTATTGCCTTAAGGTACAGTAAGCTGCACTTTACATTTAGGTTACATGTGTAATAATTCAAGAAATAATGCTGGAAGCACAAAGGCTGTGAATGTTACAACAGCAATCTGTCTTCCCTGACAATAAAATGTGTTGATTGGATCACTTCTAAAATTTAGCAATTATATCATCTTCTTGCTTATTGCATGTGACTCCAGCATTCCCTTATGGACAATATGTATCATTGGAATAGAGAAAATCTAATAAAAACATTGTGCCAGGCATGTACCGTCCACAATATGTAAATCATGCTTAGGCAATTTGATTTCAATTGTCAATATATTAACAAACTGTTTCCTGAATATCAAGTAAGAGCCGAGGTGGCGCAGTGGTTAGGGTGCAGTACTGCAGGCCACTTCAGCTGACTGTTATCTGCAGTTCAGCGGTTCAGATCTCACCGGCTCAAGGTTGACTCAGCCTTCCATCCTTCCGAGGTGGATGAAATGAGGACCCGGATTGATGTTGGGGGCAATATGCTGACTCTGTAAACCGCTTAGAGAGGGCTGAAAGCCCTAGGAAGCGGTATATAAGTCTAACTGCTATTGTTATTGCTAAGTAAGTATTCCTATGTGCCTAAATGCAGGTACAAAACTCACAATCCAATGAAAAGTTAAAATTAGGTTTCATTCCTCCATTCCACTTAAAACAGTGAAGAAGCAATTCTTTTAACTATATGATGTTTTTATATTTTCAGGCTTTCATATCGGACTGGTCAAGACACATCCAATTGTGACACATGTAGGAATAGTGCGTGTATAATCTATAGGTAAGTAACTTCTCACATTTCCCCTTTTCAAATCGGATAAAATGATTTTATTCAGTAATAGAACCTGCATGCAAGCCACTGTTTTAAATTGGTATTTCAGCATGAATGCTCTTAAGAACAGGAAATTAATGTTTACTGTACTATAAAGCCAATTTATGAGGTATTTAAATACTAGAAAGAAGAGAAATGAGATGATGATAGTGGTGTGCATTAACTTGTACAATCATAGAGTAGAAATTTGTAGAAAGTACTTCATCAAAATAACTTTTTTTCATTTAAATAACATTGATGTCTACAATAAAAAAATTTGAAAACATGTAACAGTGGAAATTATGGCTACGCTGAATATTACTTTTTTAAAAAGGTACACAGCATATACTTAGCAATAGCAGTTAGACTTATATACCGCTTCATAGGGCTTTCAGCCCTCTCTAAGTGGTTTACAGAGTCAGCATATTGCCCCCAACAACAATCCGGGTCCTCATTTCACCCACCTCGGAAGGATGGAAGGCTGAGTCAACCCTAAGCCGGTGAGATTTGAACAGCCGAACTGCAGAACTGCAGTCAGCTGAAGTAGCCTGCAGTGCTGCATTTAACCACTGCGCCACCTCGGCTCCATTATACTTGCAATGTATATAGCCTAGAAATGGAATGTCTTAAATGAATGTACACAGAACTGATCAAAAAAGTTCCAGAAGCATATTCCCCATGGTCACACAATTACCATTTGGGACTTTCACAGCTTCTGGCAAGCAAAGTCAATGGGAGAAGGTCACAAAAGGGGGGGAGGGGCATGTGATGTCATGCTTAATGATATTGCAGGATTCGCTTAATGAGAGCCATCACTAAGCAGCACTGTCATGTGACATTGTGCTTAAAAACTGTGTTATTCAGCAACAAATTCTGATCCCAATTTACATAGTTAACTGACGACCACCTGTAATAGATTTATGTATTGACATGCCTTTGTAAATTTGTAGAAATCAGAAAAGTAGCAAGCTGGTAGAAGCATAGATTTTAAGTGTTCTTCACAAAAGTAGAATAAGTGGATAAATGTACATACTGTATATTTTGGAGTATAAGACGCACCCCCCCCCCAAAAGAGGCTGAAAATTTCGATGCGTCTTATACTCCAAATGTACCTCTACTCATCCACTGGACCCCACCTTTTGGCCTCTGCACGTCTACTTCCTGGCTGCAGAGATCGCCACAGACAATGACTTTTGTTTTTGGGTTCCGCGCATTGCGTTTTCAGCCTCCAAACACTCCATTTGAAATCGATTCAAGGCTGCTGGAATTACCAGAGCACATCGCCACCTCCGCGCATTGCATTTTTGGCCTCTGCACATTGCATTTTAGGCCATCGCACGCCCCGTTTTTGACCTCTGTGTGTCGTATTTTGGGACATCAATCGGCAGCAATGTGCTTTGGTGATCCCCACAGCCTTGAACGGGTCTGAAACGGAGTATTTGGAGGCTGAAAACACAAGGCATGGAGGCCTATATTCTGGAACAGCTGCTGCCTTGTCTTACCGCTTCCGCGCTTCACCTGCTTTACTAACCGGAGTAGCATTTATATCACCTTATAGCAGTATATTGTTACGTTTTATCATCTTTACAATGACGAGAATGCTGCACATTATATTTTTTAAAGAGTCTTCTGGAATAATTAGTGACTAAAATTTGTTATATTAACTGGGAAACCTATGTAGTAGTTGTTGCCAGAAATAATGTAGGATGTTTTAGGATACAAGGACTACATTTCTAAGCATTTTTGTGCCACATCTTTTGCTGTCTGTTTGCATAATCCATCAAGCATAAATTGGTGCAATATCGATTGAGCTGCAGAGTCTAATGCCATCTTATTCATTCTCCTGTGTAATGCATGCCATTAATGAGATGAGGTGCTTGACTTCAAAAGTTCTTAAGGAATAAATTGGCTTTAGGTGAATTTTACTCCATACTTTTCAATTGTGTATAAGCAACGAATGTTTTGGACTATACAATTGTGCTTTAGCAATTAAGTTTTGCATAAATGTTGTTTAACTGATACAAGCTAAATACTGTGATTGTAAGAATCCTGAAATATTGTGCATGGAAAGCCATACAGATAATCCTTGTGTTACAATGGCAGTTGAGACTGGATGTGTCATTGCTAAGTGGCAGTTATAAAATACATCATGGGTCCACATTGTTTAGCAATAACAATGATTGCTAAAACCAAGTTCTGGTTGCTAAAACCAAGATGTGCCGTTCATTATGCAGGAAGTGGCGGAAGTCCCAAATAATGAGCTCAGAGGGGGGGTAACACGGAGTGGGGGAGGACCTGGAAAATTGGTGCAGGCTATCTGAGCACAAGAAAGCCAAGAGAGTGAATGGCATAGCTGGACACAAGTCCAGAAATCCTGGGGGTGGATGGCACAGCAGGGCATGAGCATTAGAAGTATGGGGTATATAGCAATAGCAATAGCAGTTAGACTTATATACCGCTTCATAGGGCTTTCAGCCCTCTCTAAGCGGTTTACAGAGTCAGCATATTGCCCCCAACAACAATCCGGGTCCTCATTTTACCCACCTTGGAAGGATGGAAGGCTGAGTCAACCTTTGAGCCGGTGAGATTTGAACAGCCGAACTGTGGAACTGCAGTCAGCTGAAGTAGCCTGCAGTGCTGCATTTAACCACTGCGCCACCTCGGCTCCTCGGTAGATATAGGGCCTGGTGTAAGCACAGTAAAGCGAGGGGACTTACCATAGGGTTTTGGAACCTTCTCTGATGGCTTCCTATTGACTTTGTTTGTGGGAAGCCAGCAAGGAAGAATTTGGTTGACAATCCTGCAGGACTTAGCAACTGTTTTGAGTGTGACCAGTTCCTAAGAACCTAAATCAAGATAGAATGACTGCAAGGGCTCTGTGACAACCAGAACTTTGTGAATTAGTCTGAAAATACCACTCATTTAGCACTGTTTGCTAAATGGTTGCTGAAGAGATGGTCAGTAAGAAAGGGCTACCTATATTTACCGGTAGATGTTCATCAGTGTTCCAAAATCCAGGATGGAGAGATTCCTTATCCTTGTCCTTTTAAAGAACTATCATTCCATGGACCTTATTTCCATTGGTCAGCAGCCTAAGATATTAAATGGCTACATTTTGTGATATACTATAGTTACTGTCAGTAGTGTGTGGGCATGGGTGTGTTTCAGTGGTGGGTTGCTCATCCCGTTCCAACCGGTACAATTGGAATGGGGTTGGCGGCATCCTTGTGCACGTGCGCAGTTCACGCATGCATCTTAGCGCCTGCGCGATGCTCCAGCTGCTCACGGAGAATCGCGCCGGTGCTGTATGTGCCATGCGCCTGTGTGGAAGCGCAGAAGCCTTCAAAACCGGTAAGGAGCGCGGGCAGGCGCCGGGTGGGCCCTTCGGCGTTCCCAGAAGTTACTTACTTCCGGGTTCACCGACCAACGGACCGCCGCGGATCGGTTGAAACCCACCCGTGGTGTGTTTTAAACAAAGATAGAAACAGAAGGGTAGGCTCTTGAGTTATTTTTCCCCATTTCTTTCATGGAAAATACCCCCATCTGCCACTAAGTTTCCCATGTTGGTATGTTTTAAAGGTCGAACTGGGAAGAGACCTTGGGAAGCAAATTGTTCTCATCCTTTTTTTTCTCTCAGATAGTATTTAGACTTGGGAGGAATTTAGGAGTCTTCCAGAGACTTCTGTTGCCATGCTCGTCCTAAAACTGGATTTGAAAAATCAGCTCTTTCCTTTCAATGATGTTTCACATTTTCTGGAGAACCTTTGGAAAGTCAGAAAGCTGATATAACTCCCAATCTCTCCAGTTTTGTGCAGCTATGCCCCACAAAATCAGTCAAATCCTGTGTTACTTTAATAGCAAGTATTTTTTTTCTTCTTTACTCTGGAGTAGCAACTATAATGATTTATGCACTAGGTTACTCTATAACTCTATTTTCTGGCTTATAGCAATTCTTTCCTCTTCCATTTCCATAGCATTTTCTTGGCAGATGCCATTATCAGAAGTGATGTCCATTTGCTAGGGGATAGAATACACTAATCAAGCGGTTTTCTTTGTTGCTACATGTTCTTGTGTGAATGCTAAAAATAAACTTTGGACTTAAATGGTTTCACAAGCAACCACAAGCTTGCGATCACTCTTCATCATTTTAGAAGTGACAGTTCTTCACTTATTGAATGAAGGACTGTCCATAAATTAATTATATGCCTTTCTTTATCTCTGGAAAAGGCCTTCTTTCTAATGTCATTTGGTCCATCAATGTATATTAAGGAACTGTTGCAATATATTTCATTCACTGATTTTATCCATTCCCTTTTTCTAATTCCCTTTCCTACTATTTTATATGCACAATAGCTTAAAGTTACATTACAATAAAATCTTTCACAATTTATTCCAGCCTAAAAGTGACTTACATAAACCGTACTGTAAATAAATTCAGAAATACATCCCATCCATGCAAGCTCTCAGGTTTATTTATTCAGATAATTTTTTTTTTAATATGTAAAATTCTTGGTGCATTACTTTTATTCATTGAAATAATAATTATAAATTAAACATAGTGCAGAATGATTGGCAGACACAATTAGCTGACTCAATCATATTGGGAATTCATAGTATGCAAGTAAATGTAATCATAGCCTAATTAATTTGGGAATTCAAATATTTCCTTAATGAACCTATTTCCTTTTTCTAGAAATAGTAAATATCAGTTGGGGGTCATATCAAGCAGTGGGAGTTAAAAACTGATTGAGAAAGTTCAAACTTTGCAGTTCAAACTTTATCCTACTGGAATAATTATCTATCTATCTATCATCTATCTATCTATCTATCTATCTATCTATCTATCTATCTATCTATCTATCATCATCTAAAGTGCATTAAAAATGAATTAAGTTTCAGCCATCTCTCATGTCTATTTTCCCTGCTTTGTTCATTTTGGCAATATCTTCTCTGGCTGGGAATATGTAAAAACATCTAAATTTGATCCACCTTAGCATCATACATATCTTTCTGCATGTTTTTTCATATAAACAGTTCCATTTCTTCTCCTTTTTACCCTCACTCTTCTATACACCTGTGTACGAGCACACATGTTAAGAAAAGCATGTTCATTCAGCAGAAGAAAAGTAGAGATCCAGGAAGAAATGTAATAATATACCTTCCTGCCTTAATGAAAAACAGATGGTGAGGTAGCATAAAGTATGGAATGAGTCTATAGAATCATTGTTTGCCAACAACTACCAGTATTATATTTCAAGCCAAGTCAGTTACGTTGAAGCCCATCAGCAATAATATCCTTGAAAGATCGTATATAGGAATTCCTACATAGAGCAACGAAAGTATATGTTTATAAGTCATATAAGTGAACCTCTTTAAAATGATTTTAATGAAACTGACATACAGAAACAAAACCCAAACATCCTGGATTAATAAAACTTTTACTTTCAGAACTATCCAGTTATATCCTCACATGCAATGTACAGCATAACTAAGGAAGTGAGATTCAGAAATCATGACATGCAATTATTATTTTTAAATCAAGATGACGTCATGGATTCCTTATTCATGTTATATGGAAAAGTAGATAAAGTCCAATTAAAGTACATAACTGATAGAATATCAGATAGAATGGGATTTCAAGTGTTTAAATTTTTATAGTAATATTCGATTATTTGGGTAGAATGTTATTTTTTTATAGAGGAACTCTTGTTTTCTGCTTTTCCTGAAAATTAGTTGGAAATTATGGCTTTGGATACTGCTGCTGAAAGAGGGAGAGAAAGGCACGCCAAAATCGTTGCTGGAGCACAGGGTTTAATTTAATTTAATTAATTTAATTTATTAGATTTATAGGCCGCCCAATCCCGGAGGACTCCGGGCGGCTTACACAGAACAAGAAAAGAAAACACATTAAAAAAAAATTAAAAAATTCTCCAACACACATACGTTCAAATTGGGGCTGGACCCTACATAATAAGGTCAACAGCCCCAGGCCTGCTGGAACAGCCAGGTTTTAACAGCTTTTCTGAAGGCCATGAGGGTGGGGGAGGTCCGGACCTCTGTGGGCAGCTGATTCCACAGGGTCGGAGCAGCCACAGAGAAGGCCCTCCTCCGAGGCCCTGCCAGCCGACACTGTCCGGCTGACGGCGTCCTAAGGAGGCCCACCCTGTGGGATCTTATCGGCCGTTGGGAGGTATGTGGCAATAGGCGGTCTCGCAAATTAGGGGTTTCTAAAGTATAAAAAATATAGTACAATAAAGTAATTAAAACTAAACATGGGGTGAAGAATCTGGGGTTTTCAACAGTTCAAGTTAAATTACCAATGATGGTTACATGATGGCTGTATGACCAATACTGAGTGATAATAGATTTATGGTTCAGCAACATCTGACGGTCTCAAGTTCTCCACTTCTGAATATGATCCACCCACAAGAGACCAAGGAAATTTAGCTTGTGCTGAGTATCCATTTGCTCTCCAGTTAAGCCTTCTCTAACAAAGTAATTTATTTTCCTGTTAGTCTGCCTGGTTTGTTGCATTTTTATTTCTTACCAGGTATTGGCTGTAGGTCTTTGTAGCAAGTCTTTCTTTGCAAATTTACCATTCTCATAGGTAATCAAAGACTGAAAATACAAGCTGCCCTACTTGCAGTGAGTAGCAACTTGCACATAGGCCATGGACTAGCAAGAGAGGTAGAGAAGGCCCAAGGCTTCAATTCTTGAGTTTATTTCCCTGGGTATTTGGTAGTAACAGATTGCTTGCAGTCTATTTCTCATGCTAGCTGATTGGCTGCTCCTGGCTTGTGTTAATCACATTATTGTGAATAAAACATTATAGGGACTCATATGATCTCATATGATAATGTTTCTAAGGAGAAAGGTCAGGGGGAGAATTTCCTGAAAATATTCTGTTTCTGCTCTACCAGGTGAAATACCTTGCCCTTTTAACTTTACCATCAATATTCTAAATCTTGAAAATTTGAAAATATTTATGCAGAATGCATGCGTAATGTTTTCTGCAACTAATTTTTATTAAGCATTGCAAATAGAATATAAACTAATGCAAACTACAAAATATAGAGATCCAAAAAGAAAATGACAAATGGTGAGCCAAGGTGGCGCAGTGGTTAAATGCAGCACTGCAGGCTGACTGCTAGATCAGCAGTTCGGCGGTTCAAATCTCACCGGCTCAGGGTTGACTCAGCCTTCCATCCTTCCGAGGTGGGTAAAATGAGGACCCGGATTGTTGTTGGGGGCGATATGCTGACTCTGCAAACCGCTTAGAGAGGGCTGAAAGCCCTATGAAGCGGTATATAAAAATCTGCTATTGCTATATTGCTATAAGAAGAAAATAACTTCCCCTTTCATCACAGCAAAGTAAAAACAATTTTAATATCTTATCAACATCTCCTAACATATTATCTTTTTACCCCATAACGCATATCTTAACCAGAGAATCCCAAAAACAAAACTATCATCATTTATTCTTCATGAGCAAAATCTATATATAATTAAGGAACATCCAGATATAATTAATTCTCTGTTTTAAGTTGGATCTATCAAATTAGCTCTGTATTTCTCACTTGAATTTTTAACAAACTTAATTTTAACCCCATCAAATATAGTCCCATTTTCTATTCATTTTTTAAAAATAATTTTTCAGAATTTACAGACCTCTTTTGTAATCCAGTAAGAAAAAGTTATCTGGATCGCTTTTCTGATGAAATGTTTGTACATCTCCAAATGTAATAGTGGAATGTCCATCCGTTTCATTTGAACATCCAGAAAAGAACATCCTTCTGACATATTTAAATCCATATTCGAATTAATTTCAAACATCAATTGTAGCTTGTCCTTCTGTGACTTCATTGATGCAGAATTTGTTTATATCAAATAATTTTAAAGATAACATTCAAAAATGTCCCTCAGTTTTTGTTTCATTTTTTAACTGGATGAATTGATTGTTTTCTACCTCCCTCTAGTGTCTCAAACCTTCGAGATCCCATTATCATGTTTTCTCTTTAAAAAAAAACCAAACCAAATAATCACCATTTCCAAATGGAAAAATTCATTTAATGAATTCAAAACTATAATTCCAAGTACACCTGATTCCTCAAGTCTTTTAACTTTTTAAAATCCATATTCTAAGCACCCTTTTGGCGTTACTCCAAAAATTAGTACTTTTTAAAAACCTTTAAAATAATATTTAAAGCTCTTTTTCCAAGTATCATTAGGTATCTCACCTAATGAATGCAGAAAAAAAAATTTGGTCTGAAGTACCTTAATATTTACAATTCAGTAAAACAAAATTGATCTCCAAAAAGTGATAAAGAAATGAAGCACAATCTTTCATCCTTAAAAGATTGTGTTACAAGCTTGAACTTGATGATATCCCTTGAGTAAGAACAACTCAACTCAAAAGTCAATTGCAGAATGAAGATTCATGCCACCTACTTATGGGGATTGGCTGTCCAGAGTCACATTGGTGCTAATCTTTCTTCTTACACATATATTCCAATAATTTTTAGCACAAAAAAAAATACTGTGGCATCTAATTTGTCAAATTAGAATATATTAATGTTACTGAAGATAATAGAAATATGATTAAGACCTTTACCTTGTAACGTCAGTCAAACTGTATCCTTAAAAATGCCACAGATTCAAAGGATGCTGGGTAACAATTAATTTTAATGTATAAATAAGGGAAGAAAAAGTAGACCCTCCCAAAAAACATTTTATGATTATTACATGGATTATTATTGTTCAGTCAGGCCAAATAGATCCACTTAGAATGAAAAATCAGATCATGTATATCTTCCATTCAGAATCAGCCATATATTTATAAAACCACAAAGAAAATTTATCATTGAATGAAATTAACATTAAAATATTAGATTGTTAGTATTATTAAGATACTCCTAAGTACACATACATTTTTGCCTTAGCAACTTATGATTCAGAGACAATTGCATGCGTGCAGAATTTATATTAATCCTATCTTGTTCTAAGTAATTTGATAAAATAAGTGAGAATATATTCCTTCTATAGTTATTTCCTAAGAGACTTGGCCTTTACACTCTTCCTTAAAAACAATTTGTTTAATATTTTGTACACTGATCCATAAGCTGTTACCATGGAATGATTTTAATGACATAAACATTGAAAGCTATCATAACAGTTTTCAATTTATTTAGGAAACTTGAACGCTTCAAAGTTGTTTCAGATTCAGTGAAAAAATTATCTGAAATCTACCATGATTAATTTCTGCAGTGAAAAATTGATTAAAACACACTATAAAATTGAAGATCTGGAAAAATGCTAGCAAAAGCCAAATGAACCTGTCATTTGATTGATTTTCTTTCTTGGACTTCAAAAAAACATACTGCTTATTTAATTTCACCCTAAATATTATGGTTTTCCTAATACCCAATTATGAGATAAATTGAAAACAACATTTTTATTTGTTTTTAAACAAGGACAAACAAACATAAACATTAAACTAAAAAAAACATATCTTCCATTACAAGTTGTAGAAAGTTTGTCAGTTGGTTACAGTATTTCCATGCATCTCCTCCATAGTCACCACCTGCTTTTCATATCAAATCACATATTTTAAATTCACCTATATGTATATCACAATTATTATATCTCAACCTTAATTTGACTATAATTGTTTTTACATCCTTTTATATATAATGTTCAAAATCTAGAATAGGATTATATGATAATGTTCCATTACATCATCCTAAAATCATCCAATCACAATACATTTTTATAACATATTCTAGATAAAACTTTTAAACCTTCTCTCATAATCTCCATAGGTTGTTTATATAAATTTCATATTATCAAATTAATATATCTAGATGTATTATTATCATTATTAATAATTATTTAACTATGGCTATTGTCACTTCATTTTATACATACTACTAGTAAACTAAATTTAGCTTAATTTTTATTATACATTTTCATTGCACCAACCTGTATTCCTCAAGCAATAGTACGGTCTTATATCTCTTGCCATTTGTAGCATTAATGTTCTAGTTACTTTCTTAATAATTTTTGTATAAACTTCTCTTGGCAACATGCTGTTCCTTTCTTATCTCACAAAAGCTTGAAAACCAACATCTGCTCTTTCCATCACCTTCTCTTTGGTTATCGCTAGTGCTTCTATCAAGATTTCACTCCTTATCTCCATCAATTTTTCTCTCTTTTCTTCTTCTGTGCTTTGAAGTCTGGGGTAGAGTTCCAATCCATCCATCTCCCATTTCCATATTCCGCTCTTGCCATTACCAACCACGCTCACTTTGTTGTCAGTATCCACAGTTTTCTTATCTCTTTGCTCATTTTTTTCTTCCATCTTTTGAAATCTGTACTCCACTTTCTTCATTTGGTAAACATTCTCAGATTTTTCTGTTTTATATTCCATATTCTCCAATCTCTTTTCAATTCTCTCTGTCACAACTAATAGATTTTGAATTTCAAACATAATCATTTGCAATGTTACAGCTTCTTTTTCCTGCTGAGCCATTCTTTCAATTTTGCAGGCACTGCCACTATAGGCTTCAAGGCTATTTTAATAAACTTCAAACAGGTGCATTTATTATCTTTCAAGTCAAAATGTTGTCTTCCCTCCAATAGCTAGTGATAGAATTTCCAAAAGGCATCTCTTCCTACTATCACTGTCAGTAAACAAGCTGAAAGAACCTTGAATCTCAAGTGATCAAAGAGAAAGAAGAAAAAACAATGTATCCAGCCTCCAGCCTCTAAATGGCAGTGTAACTGCTTTTCCTCCTGTTGTTACAACTCTCTTTATAATCATTCTTATTTTCTTCTTTATATTCCAAGCTTAAGAAAGGGAAAATACCCTTAAATGGAGATCAAAAACAATCAAATCAAGCATTATTTTTTTAAAAAAGGAGAATTTTAATCCATGAGTATAAGCAAAAGTGAAAAAAGAATTAATCAATTCAGTTTAAAAAATAGGGAGCCCCTGCAAAAGTTCCATCCGTGAAAAAAAGAAATAAATTAGAAACTGGATAACACACAAAGTTCAATGCAGATCAATCTCGCTGCCTACAGTCTTTTGTCTTCAATCTTAACTTAACTTAAATTTTTTTCTTGGGTAGTCTCTTCCTCTAATAATAACATTTCCTCACCAATTCGACACACTTTCTTTCCGCTTTCTTCCCGTTCCGGAGCTGTCCCAGCTTCAGCAACTTCATTAGCTGTGTTTCTGTCGCCAGAAAAAAAGGCTATTCCTGGATCTTTCAGGGACTTTACAGTGTCCCTGAGATCAGCAGGAGGTGCCTTTCTCAATCACCGTCTCTGCAGGATGGTTTAGGTCCGAATGGACCATCCAGCAGCAGAAATTTGACTGTGATCTCGGAGCACCAAGATCGTACATCGTGCCATCGCAACGTCAGCTCTCTTCCGCCAACAAAGACTCTTGAATGTCCTTGGTTTGAATAAACTTTGCAGTGATGGATAATTTGTTAAACAAAAGCAAAGTGTAGGAAAAATGAGCTATTATGAAATGAAGAGAAGGAAAAAAATATTCAGAATTTATGTTGTTGTTGTTGCTTTTTAAATTATTGGTGTAAATGATCTTGACTTGGGAGTAGGAATTGGGTTAGATCCTGCTAAACTAATGAGGGTGGAAAATTGTGAACAGTCATCAAAGCTGAAGTATGTTTTTTGAAGATATACCGTGTTTCCTGAAAATAAGACAGGGTCTTATTTTCTTTTTACCCCCAAAATATGGCTTGGGCCTTATTATGAGGGGAGAGTTTATTGTTTTGGGGTTGCCGGGTGGTTGTTCTCTTGCGAGCAAGCTCCCAAAGAGCCGGGCACAGCCTAATGAGTGATGGCTGTGTTGCGCTGTCGCAGCAGCGCAACGCAACAGCCATGAAGCGACCACGCTCACGAGCAGCCACCCAGCAAACCCCCTTTCCAGCCAGGCACAGTGCCATTCACTGACCTAGGGGTATCGCCAAGCCACGTGAGTGCCTGTTCGCCGCCGTCCACCTCCCGCAGCTTGGCACCTTCGAAATGCCAGTGAATGGCGCTCTGCACGGCTGGAGAGGAGGGTTGCACGAGCGGCTGTTCCGCTCTTGCTCACGTGCCTCCCAGTGGCTTTGGCCCACCTCTCCCTGCAGAGTCAGGGTATTTGTGTTGCCGCCGCCAGGCTTTTTTGGCAGCTCTATGATTGTACGCTCTGCCGGCAGCTGGCCCACAACCATAGATTGTACGCCTAGAGCGGCCACTACCGGAAGACTCGAAGCCACCGAAAAAGCCATGGTGGTATGGCGGTGGCTCTGCGGGGAGAGCTGGGCCAGGGCATCGTGAGGCTGGGAAGTGCGCGAGCAGGAGAGGAGCAGCCGCTCAAGCAACCTCCCTCTCCAGCCGTGCAGAGCGCCTTTCACTGGCATTTCGAAGGCGCCAAGCCACGGGAGCTTGGCAACGAACAGGCTTGGCGATACTCCTAGGTCAGTGAATGGCGCTGTGCCCAGCTGCAAAGGGGGTTTGCAAGGTGGCTGCTCGTGAGCGTGGTTGCTTCATGGCTATTGTGTTGCGCTGATGCGACAGCGCAACACAGCCATTCGCCTATGAGGCTGTGCCCAGCTCTTTGGAAGCCTGCTCGCAAGAGAGCAGCTGCCTGGCAATCCCCCTCTTCAGCTGGGCACAGCACTGCTCACCAACCTAGCAATATCCCAAAGTTGCCAAGCAACACGATCACCTTTGCCTCCTTTCCGGTTCACGCAGCTTGGCATCTTTGGGATACCGTGAGGTTGGTGAGTGGCGCTCTGCCTGGCCGGAGGTGGGGGGTAATCTAGGGGGCTTATTTGTGGGGGAGGGCTTATATTTTTGCCCACCATAAAAATGTGGCGTTGCCTTATTATCAGGACATGTCGTATTTTCGGGGAAACACGGTAGTGATATATATGGTGGCAAAAAAAAATCCTTAAAATATACTAGATTTGTATTTATTGATATTAACTTAAAGACATTGACAAATAAATCTGTACTTCCTGGAAATAGGGAGATGTTCCAGAACTGTGTGAGATGTAGTGCAGATGGTTACAGAAAGCTGAAAGAAAAAATTCCTATGGTTTCTTATTTTAGAAACCAAATCCAACTTTAGACTATTATCTCCAGCAGACCTCCAAATTCATTCTGGTCTTTGTTGTTGCTGCTGTTGTTATTTAAAAAGGAATTGAAAGGGAAAGGGGGAAGCATTATTTTTATAAATATTAGTAGGCTTATTTAAAATATTAAACTACGCTAAAAATGTCCCTCAGTTTTGAACTATATCCAGATAATTCCCTTGCCTTCTGCCTTTATTCTTGTCTTCCTAGATTTATACTCAGGTGAGGAAACTTGTTTCATAATGTCTACATTTCACTTTAAGATGAAAAAATTATTTTCAAAGCAATTTGTTTTACAATTATCTTTTTCTAAATCACTGTGCATTACCATTACTAATTACTTTTCTGCTACAGCTTGAAATCAGGTCTCTTTGTTTTTATAAATTAAACCTGAAACTCATTTTATGAATGGTATCTCTGAACTATAATTTCTTCTGGGTCCTTCCCCCCCTCCGCCCGCCCCCCCCAAATTTAATTGCAGATCAGTCATCAGGGTTTACTCTTTTGTTTGAAATACACTTACAATTTGGGATAAATATTTCATGAGTGTAACTTTACTTTGACATAGACATTTTGATCTTTAAATGAGTAAGAGATCTAGTTTGTGTCTTTCCTTGCAGTCTATGTTTTGAGATTATATTTAGTGGCATGATGTTCTACAGCTGTTTTAATAGCTCTAACATTATAATTAGCTGAAGTCAGGTTTACATACAGCAAGGATCTAGTCTCACAGAGATAACAGAAATAGAAGAGATCATTATTTCAACAACGTTATGAAGTGCATAAAATATACCAAAATCAAGATTATATTATGTGAATGTATGGATAAGCACTGCAACAAATTTTTTACGGTCTTGAAACCACTCATGTTTAGAATTAATGTGCTTGTTTACACATTAATTATCGGTGAATCAATAGCCCTTGGTTACTGGAATTGTTTTATTTATCTCTTTGGTACTATCAAGCTTACTTCTTAAACACTATCTAAAAAATAACTGAATAACAGCCAAGGGATAGCTGCAATGTAATGGGAGGAATCATTGCAGTTATATCGGAATAAAACTAATTTTTCATGTTCCAAGAGTACACAGAAGCTTTAAGTGTAAGAGTAAACATTGTATGCCTTTGTTATCTCCTATTCTAGTGGGATGTTTATATCCTCATCCTGATCCCTCTTAATATTTTGTTGTTGAATAACTAATTTGTAATGATGAACTAATACGAGATACAAACAAATTTATATTGAAGATAACCTTACAAGGAAAAGCATATTCTCTACAGCTCAGAGATAAATGTTAATGTTCCAACCACCAAGATATTTATCTCATTTGGATGAGAAGGAAGCCAAGTCTTCAACCAAAATCTAGTATCACATTTCTACTGCAAGCAACCTTTTCACAAGAGTGTCCTAGGAAGTACTACTATTTCGCTTAGTGGCAGATCTGTCTAGACCAGGAAATTCACAGGCTGAATCCAGAAAACCTGCTGCCATTCATGGGAGATGGTTCCACCACAAAACCACGGAGGACAAAATCGCGCTCGACGAAAGCGCGCATTTGACGTCATCAGAGCGCGACGAAAACATCGCGCTGTGATCGAAAAATGTAAAAATAAAGCGAAAACCTTACCCTAACCCCCCCAAACCTAACCCTAAACCTAACCCTAAATCTAACCCTAAACGTAACCCTTAACCTAACGCTAAACGTAACCCTAACGCTCTAAACCTAACCCTAACCCTAACCCTTACCTTTATGTGAATCGGCTTGCTTTAATTTTAATTTTATTTCAATTTTTTTTTGTCGCGCAGTGATGACGTCAAATGCGCGCTTTCGTCGAGCGCGATTTTGTCCTCCGCGGTTTTGACGGGTCACGATGGGAGACGACTAATTGGGTTAAGAGACTGACTTGGTTTTTGACATCTTAGCGGGGGTAACAGTTCCATGGTACAATTAATACATTTAACTTTTGTTTTAGATTTCAGATGTTGCTTGTTTTGCAATATAGTATTTCTTGTCAGTATGTTGTGTTAGAGGGATGCAGAATCTGGGTGTTTTTTTTTTTTTCACATATCAAATTCATTTTCAATGTTAATTTAATGGAAACCTCTATCTTGGCAACTGATTGTGGTTCTCTTTTTTTTCTCCTTCCACTATTTAGTGTGGAATTAGATTTTAAGCAGCAAGAAGACAAACTCCAGCCAGTTCTGAGAAAACTTCACCCTATTGAGGAAACTCAGGTTGCACCCTTGCCTTATTCTCAGGAGAGTTACTCCTCAACTCCCAAGCAAAAATCCAAAACTGAATCAAAAAAGCATGGAAGATGGAAACTCTGGTTTCTTTAACTAAATATATGGAATTTAAGGTCGCCTTCATTTAAAAAAAACACACATCCACATGAACCTGTGGAGTTTTTTTAAAAAAAGGATCCTAGTAATTTGAACAGGTGACTGTCAGCAAGTGTTACTCTGACAATATTAAGAAAGCATTCTTTCTCACCATATGTACCAAAAAAGGCCTTTGTACCTATGAATGAACTTTCAGGAGTAAGGCATTCAAATTGCATACACCTTGTCAACTTTTTATTTGAATTTCACCAATGTGGGATGTTAAAAAGAATGTTTAAAGCCAGGATAGAAATTCATGTTAGCAAAAGGGGGGGAAAAAAGTATAATTACTTGCCCACTGTGTTCCTTTGTTAAAAATAACATGTTAATGTTATTTTTTCAAAGTCTAGATCTTGTTTTGAACCCTCTGTTTCTTTCTGGTAAAAGAAAGGGCAGAATGTTTTCCCCCCCTGAAGTCGTTCGCTGTATACTTAATTTCCCACATGTGATGCTGGGGTGGGTGGAACCATTTTCAGCACATAGATATCCTGAGGAAAGCACAATATTTTCAATGGTCTGAGACCATGAATAATCATTAAGACGTGATTATGTGTATACTTGCCTTTTATGTCCTGTAGCATTATGCCAAGTGATTGCACCTCAGTGAAATGCTGGCACTTTTAATTTACTGTCATTTTCATCCCATAACCTACTGCTCACTTTAAATGGTGAGTAGTCAAAAGCCACCTAAAGTCAGGGCATGCCTTTAATTACTGGCAGTTGACAGGGTCAAAAGCTAAGAACACTTAAGCTCTCTTAGATATTATTTTTAATCTGTTGGTACCCAACAGCTAAAACTGTATGTTTTCTGGCACCATATTTGGAATGAGGGAAAGAGAGAAGGGAAGAGATACATAACAGTAAGTAAACAGATCATTGGCAGCTGCCACAATTTAATACACTTTTGTAATTTAGTCTCAAGAAACACTATACTCTCTTGACACACTGTGCCAGAAATTTTATAATATATTGTGTTTTGCTTTTTAAGAGTTCACAAGAGCCTGGCAGTTTTGCACATTAAAGGAAGATACGGAACCATCCTAATCCTGCTACTAAAATAGTATTAGCAAATGAGAATGTTGAGTGAAAATGTGCAATTAACGGTTTAAGAGTAATTACACATACTGAACAAAAACTCTACTAGTTATTTTTAGACACTTTTAATTCCATCAGTTTCAGTGGCAGAGGATCAAGCACATAATTAACTGTCCACTATTTCCTGTATTTAAACAATGTCTCTGAAAAATAATAAGCTTTCTTTGGAGATTTTTTTTCCATTTTTTAATACTTCAAATTTTAATAAGTTATAGGTACATAGTTTATCTCAAATTATACAGGTTCTTCTTCATAACTAGGAAGCAGAATAAAGTGAGAAATAGTGGTGGAAATCTCCAGTGAAAAAATAATGAATGCAGATGTGCTACAATCACTTCAATATTTAAACCACTTTCATGTTATATAGTTTATATTGAGTTTTATTAAAAAATATAATTTTGTTGCTTTATGGAAAAAATACCTGAGATGTGCATATGAAAATACAATTGATACATGAATTATGATCAACTTCAAAATTTCCCTGTTATTCTATAACTCATTTTCTACTAATGTTCCAAGAGGGCTCTACCAATGACTATTAAAGGAAGTATTTCTGAGTTTTATTTTTAGTATTACTTTTAATTGTTTTTTCAGAAAGTACAAGGCTCAGAAAGTCATTTTGATGCTGTTGGAAAATGTGACTATTTATATTGGAAAGGAATGGAATGAAACATAATACATTTTACAGTCTTTTTAATTAAAGTCCATAACTTTAATCACTATATTGCCAAAAGTATTCCCTCACCTGCCTTTACTCGCATATGAACTTACTGTAAGTGACCTCCCATTCCTAATCCATGGGGTTCAATATGACGTCGGTCCACCCTTTGCAGCTATAACAGCTTCAACTCTTCTGGGAAGGCTGTCCACAAGGTTTAGGAGTGTGTTTATGGGGATTTTTGACCATTCTTCCAGAAGCGCATTTGTGAGGTCACACACTGATGTTGGACGAGTTTACGTGGCCTACCACTTCGTGGCTGAGTTGCTGTCGTTCCCAAACATTTCCACGTTCTATAATACAGCTGACAGTTGACTGTGGAATATTTAGGAGTGAGGAAATTTCATGACTGGATTTGTTGCACAGGTGGCATCCTATCACAGTTCCACGCTGGAATTCACTGAGCTCCTGAGAGAGACCCATTCTTTCACAAATGTTTATAAAAACAGTCTAGGTACTTGATTTTATACACCTGGGCCATGGAAGTGTTTGGAACATCTGATTCTGATTATTTGGATGGATGAGCGAATACTTTTGGCAATATAGTGTATGTTAGAACCTAATCTCAGATATCTTAAATAATTGTATGGTATTCTTACTAATTCCAGGATACATTTTCAAAAATACATACATAGATTAAGCTGAGATGTTGCTTGTGATCCTACAGATAACATCACATACATATACAGTAGAGTCGACATGCAATAGACAGGTTTGGGCTTGCATTTTCTACATGTCAAGAAGATTTAAGTCAATTATATTTTTTCTTGGCTTGACAGAGCTGCCCTCTGCAATTGACTTACGATCACAGGAAAATATACTTGGTTAAAGAATTTCTGGCAGATTCTACATGACACTTTATGTTTTCTAAATCACATTTCACTTGTGAATCTGGATCATTGCACATAGTCCTAATCAGCAACCTAGCTACTGTGACCATTTATTCACGATCATACCAGTAGTATGTATCGTGGCCATTATTCTTAACAAGAGAAATGCTGATAGTAAATTCTATACTTCAGATTTATAGTATCTTATTAAATTCTCCCAAGTCCAAAAATAAATTAAAAATCCATCACAAAGACACAGACTGAAAACAGCTATCAACATGTGCTGTCTCATTTAACAGTGAATGACCCTGCCTCAAAAGTTGTTAACCTGCATGTTAAAAGCTGCACATGCATACATGTGTTTTCCTGATTTTCTTCTAACAAACTTTAATGACTCTCCTAATCACACAACCCAGCTGCAACTTCACTCATGACTTGATAGCTTGGAAACAATTGTGAAGAAATGCACCAGAAACCTGTGCAAATTGTAGGGTGCATGCCTGCGGGTTTACAAACTATATCTTGCTTTTTTCCCCTCTTCTTTAAATCTGGGCAAAATCAAACATATACATCAAGTATGCATATTATAAATATGCTGCTCTGAAATTCTTAGCATATGACCTGTGTATTTCAAAAATAGCCCATATTGTCTTGGGCTTCCATCAACCCACAAGATTTCCTAAAATATATTTGCTAGTTGCCAAGTAACACACATTCCATTATATAGGAATCAAACAAAGAAAAGAAACATTAAGAAACTTTGGAGTTGAGAAACAAATTGATTCAGTATTCTTAGTACATGAATAGAGTGTTTTCCTAAACCGCTTGCAAATTTTAATTTTTACATTTTCTCTTTCAAAAGATAAAACACATTCTCGCTGAAAGCTACATATTGTGTTAGCGTACCATACTATGTAACTTGTAATAAAAACTTTTTACAAGTGTGTAAAACGTATCATGTTGTATTACAGTTAGGATCACTCAGGGCAAAATTTAGAATTCTGTGGAGAAGGTTAAAATCTGTAGTAAAGTATAATATTAACTGACATGAAATGAAAATATTTTTATTGGAATTTGTTGTTTTAAAAAACCAGGTAGGAAATCCAAAATGTCTATCATTATTCCAATTTGTGTATTCTTAATTTACTGCTGAATTCATTAGCAATATCATGTGGTTTTCAACCACTCGTTTACTCAAACGCACTTCCATGTCATGCTTTAATTCCATTCTAAATAATAAATGCTGCAGTAATTTTATATTACTTGCTATTTCATACGATGACAGTATTTTCTAAGTTTGCATAATTCCCATAATGCAGCAATGACATAGATATTGTTTGAAATTAATGGGAAACAATACATGTAATATCACTTTTTTTCTTAAAAACAGACCACTGTAATTACTTTATGTAGTCAAGATAAAATTGAAAATATTAATGTTAAAAATGCTGAGTATATGAACTGTTTGCTTTGCTTACATTATTTTGATTATTTTGCTCTCTGAAAACACTTTTGTACAACAAATACTGGCTGAGTGTGTCTCTACTTTTTCGTCAACATTTAATTGCTGTACCAAGTTTTAAAACCCAAGCGATGATTTTTTAATGAATGTTTTAAAATGAAATTAGAGTTTACACAGCACTAGGTCAGCAATATCTGTGTAATAGCAATGAGTTGATACTACAGTATATGTAAACTTGATAATTATTGCTATTAAGAGATCCCATATTTCACTACAATGAAATTGGATTTCCAACATCTCTCAGCATTATTTCCCTCTCAATAAAATGAGTACAAACAATTTAAATATAGGATACTCAAAAGTATCCCTCCATTTATTTGAAATATTCTTCAAAAACTTAGTTATTTATACTACCTCACCTTAAAACGAAAATTGAAAGTAAAAATATAATGAAAATGAATTTATTGCAATTACAGCATGTAGAAATTTGTAATTTATTACAGATAGTCCTCAACGTACGACCACAATTGAGCCCAAATTTTGCGTTGTTAAGTGATAAATTCGTTAAGTGAGTTTTGCCCCATTTATGACTTTTCTTGGGACATTTGTTAAGTGAATCACTGAAGTTGTTAATTAGTAACATGGTTGTTAAATGAATCTGACTTCCTTGTTATGTTTGCTTGTCAGAAGTTGCAAAAGGTGACCACATACCCTGGGACACCTGCAACCATCATAAATATGAATCAGTTGTCAAGCATCGAAAGTAAATCATGTGACCTTGGGGATGCTGCAACTGTCATAAGTGAAAAATGGACATATCCCTTTTTTCAGTGCCGCTTTACCTTTAACAATCATTAAATGAAACGTTGTAAGTTGAGGACTACCTGTATTACGTATTTAACTTACTGATTAATCGAAAAACAATTATCAAGAATCTTTGAAAATCTCCCTAAAAATGTAATTTAAAAAAAAAAAACATGGCAATTCATATTGAGAGATGGTATCAAAATGTTAAAAATATTTTGGAATAGAGAAGACAATGTTCTCAAAAGCCAGGATTCAAAAGATGAAGCTGTAGATATATACCTTATACTTTATCACTTGAAGGAATCAAGATGATGTGCTTTTCAATATTGAGGTTAGGATATAATTCAACTAGAATTATCACATCTATGTTACCGTTCTATGGTAACCAGAAATATCAGCCAAGAAAGAGCTTATGAAGGAGAAGCAAGGATCAACTCTCATAGTAAAAAAAAAAAAAAAAATGAATAATGAACTTCGGGTTGAGGGAGCAACTATTTGCCTATTTGTATTTCTTGCCTCTCGATTCCACTTTTGTTGATTCTTGGAACAAAACCAAGCCTCTTTTCCTTGCAGAAATCAACGGAGTTGAAGCCAATTCCAGGTCCTACTTTTGCAGTGGTGTGTGACTCTTGCATGGTAGCTAAGCATCAGATGAAAAAACCGATACACAAGATCTCAGTGAAGACAAGCCCGTGACAGACCCAAAAATATAAAATTGGCTGCTTGAAGAGTCTCCTTACAATAAAACACAGATTTTCCCATCTAAAGCATTTGCTTTTCTGAGAAGAATGCTACCCCCTCCAGTAGATAATATATACAGTAGATGCTAGAACAAGGGTCGGACAGTTTTTTTCCAGATGCTGCTAAAGGAGTATATATTCTACTGAAGAGGAACAAAAAGGGTTTTCTATTTTAAATACTAATGACAAAGATTTACCAGCACCAGTTCTAATTAATGTGTAGCTGACATTAGAATTCAGTAAGATAAAGTATAAAGTAGCTTAAATCTAGAAAGAACACTTATAAAAAGAGTTTAATGGCTCACTAGGGTGTGAATTATCTATTATTAGTGATTAGATACTACTAGAATGACAGGTGTTTAACCCCATATACATCAGTTGTGAGATATTCCAGGAAATTCAACTGTTCTCTGTTGGAACAAGGAAAGTACTGGTCAGGCCTCCTTTTGGTCCTACCAATCCAGGTCTAATTTGTTCAAGGAAGGAAGGAAGGAAGGAAGGATCAACAGAAGAAGAGGCAATAACAATGGTGAAGTAATCGTCTATTAAAAAAAACATTTATCCACAGAAAAAGGTAAATATGGGAGGAAGGAGAATTAAGTGCGTTTGCGGCCTTGACTTATAATAATAAAGGCGGGATATAAATAAATATAAATTTTAAAAAAAGCTATACACCATTTCTAGGCTGAATCATTCTTCTCTACTGTATTGGCTGCACTTAGAATATTGCATCCAATTCTGGGCAGTGGACTTTAGGAAGGAAAATAGCAAATGAGCGTATTCAAAAAGAACCACCAAGATTACAGATGGCTTGGGAAGAAAGTCTATGAGGAGTGATTGAAGTTATTGGATATGTTTAGCCAGGAAAAGAGAAGTAAGGGGAAACATAATACAGTACATGTTTCCATATATCTGGGCGGCTGCCTGCAGAAGCTGTTCATAGTATTCCAAAAGATAGAATAAGATATAATGGCTGTACAAGGAAGTAGACTTTATTCAGATAGCGGGAGAAAAATAATAATTGTAAGAGCAATTCATGACAGAATAGGCTGCCTTAAGAATCTGTAACACAAAGGATGTACACAGGCAGTCCCCAGATATGAACAAAATCGTTTCTAGTCTCTCTTAACTTCCTGTATATTAAAAATATACAGCTTCAGCAATTCATAAAAGCATTGTGCGGCTTCAGCAGTTCAGCTCAAGGAAGGAAAACGCCATTCACTAGTTTTAGTAGTAGGCAGGCCAATTCATAAGTGTAAATTATCTGTAAGTTAGATGTTCTTATGCTGGGGATTTCCTGATGGTTAAAAGCTGAGATGACATTCATCAGGACCTAATCCATGGTCAATGTCAATTGTTAAAAATTTCCAGAATATGGGAATTCAACCGGCAGATGCAGTAGACAATCCTGGAAGAAGATTGAGGGGTGTTAGCATTGGTTTGTGACTCAGATGAACCTGTTCAACAGAGTATCAACTGGTGGGCCATCGGCTGACTCTGTCACGTCCAGGCTACGCTCATCCCAGCTCCACAAATGGAAAATCATGAAACGTCACATGACGCGGCGGGTTCGACAGCCATGCTATTCAACAACAGCTTGTGAAAAAAATACACCAAACAATTTCATGGGAACATAGAGCTGTGATTCTCAGTACTGTCTGTATGTTAAATTCCATAAAAAGGTCAATTTCATCTGCCAAAGACCCTCTCCTTGAGCTGACTATTGTGGATTAGAAATTTCAGGCTTTGGGCACTTCAGCCTAAACCCAAGAAGAGACAGAGAGGCATGAGGAAGGAAATTTGATACTAGTTCTTTTGAATGACTCTGTGACATTCAAAAGCAGACCACACTGAAATTACCAGAACTACGGATGTTATGCTTTAAAATTATGTCTTTCTTAATACATTATGAACTCGTTCTCAAATTTTCCTACAGAATATTTAGGAATGAAAATCCACACAATTAATGGTTACCAGTGGTGGGATTCAATTTTTTTTACTACCAATTTGGTGGGCATGGGTTGGTGGGCGTGCATAGCTTGGGGAGCATGGATTGGTGGGCCTGGAGTGGGGAGGATATTGTAAATCTCCATTCCTCCCGATTCCAGGGAAGGTTACTGCCATATTTCCATTTCCTCCCTGATCAGCTGGGACTTGGGAGGCAGAGAATAGATGGGGGCGGGGGCCAGTCATAGATGGCATTTACTGGTTCTATTGAACTATTCAAAATTTCTGCTACGGGTTTCGTCAGAACCTGCTGAACACCACTTCTCAAATTGGCTACCTATCAGCTATATTATGGAAACCGAAAAGGTAGGTTGATTCCAAAGTAGTCTTAGGTAGTTACTTAATTTTATTTTATATTTTAAAATGCTTTTTAACAATTGGTTAAAAAGTATTAACCAATCCATAGAAAGGAAGTAATTTACAAGATAATTATTTTCCCTATTCTATAAAGCAAAATCTCTCTGCTGAAAAAAATAAGTCAACAAACTAGCTGGTGAAGATATTATTACTATTATTTTATTTACAACCTGCCTTTATTATTTTTATAATAATTCAAGGCAATCAACATCTTTAATAGTTCTTCCTCCTTTCAGTTCCCCACAAAAATGACCCTGTGAGATGGTCGGGCTGAGAAAGAGTAACTGGCCCATGTTACTCAGCCATCTTTTTATGCCTAATTGGGATTTATTTTATTTGAAATAAAGCTCCGGCATCAACCCACCTCTGATCTCCACCAATGCTGGCAGGGCAAGCTATTGCATATAACAGGAAGCAAACTCCACACTCATTAGCATGATGATGTTACCTAGTTGGGTAATGAAATATCTGCAAGCCGCCCGGAGCCCTTCGGGATTGAGCGGCATATAAATTTTAACAATAAATAAATAAAGCAAACAACCAAACTTGGAGAGCACCAAGGACTTCACAGTTCAATCCTAAACTACATGTATTCTATGCTACTGAAAGATTAGAAATAATATCCGTATATTTAATGGATGTTTCATTTCTAACATTTAGCTAGGTGACCTTCTAATCTGAACCCTTGCTTATTTCTTGGAGTTCAATAGTGAAAAATTATTGTTATTTACCTGCATATAGATAAGATGAATACATGAACTTTTAATCAGCATCAGTATACTTAATTTCTATAACCCCAGTATATATCCCTCAAACTAATTGTAACACATACATAAACACCATGTGCAGTATCTAAATGAAAACCTGCAAAGCTCAGTGTGTACTAAAAGTCACATAATATTGAATGTGTTGAACAGCAGTGCTGTAACCCGTACAGAATGACTGCCATCAGATAAACAGTATATTATATATTCATATACTGTTAAAATATACAGTTAAAATGCCAACCATAAAATAGCAATAGCAGTTATAGCAATAGCAGTTAGACTTATATACCGCTTCATAGGGCTTTCAGCCCTCTCTAAGCGGTTTACAGAGTCAGCATATTGCCCCCAACAACATCTGGGTCCTCATTTCACCCACCTCGGAAGGATGGAAGGCTGAGTCAACCTTGAGCCGGTGAGATTTGAACCACCGAACTGCAGCTAGCAGTCAGCTGAAGTGGCCTGCAGTACTGTGCCATCTTGGCTCATGTAGTTTCAATGAGAAAAATATCAAACAATTAGACCCAACTTAGTTTTTAATACAATAATTGTCAGTATATTAGAAAACACATTCAGAATTGCAGTTTAATCTTGAGAACTATTTTATAACTTTAAATTAATTAAATTAACATAACTCCACTAAAGAATCTAGAGATTATGCAATCCGTACTTCTCTTAGCATGAAGCAGCAAGTTGAGATTTTAATGAATTATAAAATCTGAATTAAAAAATAATCTTTACTGAAATTGAAGTAAAGACATCTCTGTTGATTTCAACATGCGATTAAGTTTGGAGAGGAAGGTGTCAAAATAAAGGGCCAGAAAAGCTGAATTTTCCAAAGGATTCCTAACAAAATTACACATTCTACAGAAATGTTGAAAAATAGAACTATTACTGTATTACTGCACTAGCAAGAAAGGTTCAGCAGTAGCAGTGACAGAGGTTTGGGACAAAATTGGGGCACATCTGTATGGTATGTGGCCCTCAGAAGGATCTCAGCCTTAGGGATTATATTTAGAACTTTCAATGCCAAATTATTAACTTGTCTATGACTTTGCAATGATAAGTGTGGTGAACAAAAGCACTGTATGTGATTAGGAGATTTCTGGTTTAGTTTTGAGAAAAATATTCATCACTAAATCTTGAGTCACACTATTTCAGTCTTTGTGAACAGCCCTCGATTTGAACAGTAATAAAGTACAACAATTAATAATTTAAGATTTCTTAACCATCCTCTGAATTATGTATGTCTTCTTGGATCAGTAAATGCTGCATGCAGCACCATTGCAATCTATGACAATTTAAATTTCTGTATCAAGGGGGAAATTACACTACTGAAATCTGCATTGTGTTTTGAGAAAACTATTTCGTTTCCTATCCCGAATTAGCACCGAAGAAATGTCTTCTGGTTTCTCAACTTTTTGTACTTTTAGCATAATGACTATGTCTTTGTTTTGTCTGTTGGTTTCTCGTCTTGCCCTATCAGCACTCAGCCTTGGAATATATATGACTGAGAGAGAAGTAGAATTTCATGAAATAACTGATTTAAACCAAAAGTGCAATGTCCGGCGACATCTATAATATTCATATTAAAGTTTCTTTACTCCAACTACCTGAATTTATGGTTTGTGCCTGAAATTGTCAGATTTACACTGTCATAACTTTTTTGTTGATTTAATTTAAGTATAATAATCAGCTTCATCTTTCAATCATATTTTCCTAAATAGTTAATTTCCTTTCATTTTTAAGTATTACCTCGCCATTACCTAGAAGTATGGAGCTAACCATCAGCTGTGAGGTCAAACATTGGGGAAAGCATGTCTTTAAGATAATTATAATGCAATTTGATGAACGTAAAAATAGAGAATCAGCAATTTTACAAAATCTATTATTCTAAACATGAACTCACCCATATCTTTTCCACTGTATTCTCTTTGAAAAAATAACTAGCATTATGAACAAAGACAGGTTTACAGTAGCTCACATTTATGTTTCCTCTAATTTTTTTTTCAGTGTGTGTGGAAAAGTATAGTGTTTGAGCGGCACATTTTCATGCCTGAGCACCTGATTTTTTTTTAGCCATAATTGCCATCAGAGCAGATGTTGGGGAGAGGAGCAAGGAGGAAAAGAGTTCCCTCCCTCTCCCTCAGACCCCCAGGAAGGAAGGAAGGGAAGGTAGGGTAGGGGAAAGGAAAGGAAATGAGAAAGAAGAAAAGGAAAGGATGAAGGAAGGGAGGGAAAGGGAAGGGAAAAGAAAAAAGGGAAAAGGAAATAAGGAAAGGAAAAGAAAAGCGAAAGAACAGGACAGAGAAAGGAAAGGAAAAGGAAAGGAAAAGGAAAGGAAAAGGAAGATAGAAGAAGGACAGAAAGGGAAAGGAAAAAGTGGAATGGATTGGTACTGCTCAAAAATCAAGCCTCAAGAACCCGTGGATCCCTTTGGCTCAGACAGTCCAACTCCATGCTGCTTCCCTCTCTCCGCAAAGCAAAGGGATCGCAGAAAGTCTGCTGAGCCCAGAACGGGCCTTCAGACGACGCAATGCCTGAGAAACGTGGGATGTGCAGAGAAATGTAGTTTACAAACCAGCAAATCGCGTTTTCCAGAAACCGACAGCCCCAGAGGACCAATTGGGAATTCTCCCCTTCTGTAACGTCATTGGTCTCCGGGCAGAGTCTTCCTTGACTCACCCACTGGGGAAGAGAGTTCGGTGCAGAGAAAAGGAGGAAGGGAGGGAAAATATTTAAGTCATATTTTAAGACATTAAAAAAAACACTCCATGGCAGTTGGAAACTGCTGTGCGGCGTTTTGTTACGTGCGCGGCCATGCAGCCGCGCAGCTAACAGGGAACATTGCTCATATGTATACACTTGGCACAATATGATCTTAGGTTTTAATACTAAGCTTATTTTCCTGGGAGAAATTCTTGTAGAATTGGGAGTTAAGATCTTTGAAAGATCTAGATAAAGTATCAGTTTGAGGACTGCTACTCCTTTCTTATTCAGTTTAATTTTCACAAGATTAAAAGGTTTATCCATAACTATTAAGAATTAAGAGTACTTTTTTGTTGTGGCCCAGCAGGAGCCATTGGAGCTGCCACCAGACTCCACAGCGAAGGGCCCTGAGTCGGCCCTGGAGGATGTGAGGACCCTGGACAGGGTTCCGACTCCGAGCAGGGCGCAGAGAGACTTGTTGGCTACCAGGTGGCGCCTGAGCCTTGGATCAGTGGGGAGGAGAGTGATCCAGAAACCAACTGTGAGTTGTTCCGGGATGCACGCCGTCAAAGGGCTACTCGGCATCAAGAACAACTACGTAATTACAGGAGGTAATTACGCTCAGCTGATGGTCATTAGGCTCCTCTCCAGACTATAAAAGAGACTGCTTGTGCCACGCCCTTCTTGCAAAAGTCAATGCTTTTACTAAAGAGAAACAAACTTGGCAGGCTGGATTCCTACCAGAGTTTGTCTGAATTGCTGCCAAAGTTTGTCGGCCTTGCTGCCAAGGTCCTTATCTGTTTGTTTACTTGGCTTTCAGCCACCGAGAGTCTGAACTTGTTATTAAAGGACATTTTCATTTATGCTTGTCTCGGCATTTGTTACTGGACCGAGGAGGGGTCAGAACACTTTTTATAACCTTTTTTTTTACTATCATGTAGTACTGGAGTATTTTCATATCAATCTCAAATCCTGATGATTTAAGGAGAGACCTACGTATAGAAGTTTTACTGGCAACAGTTCAGGAATGGTTTGCTACTGCTTTCTTCTGGGATAGTTTTTAGTTTGCCAGTTTAGTCTACGGCTCTTGTATCTCCTGCATGTCTCCCATCCACTACTAACCAGATCCAGCCCACTTATTTTCTAAGCTCAGAGAAGATTAGTCAAGTGTTGCCCACCTGTTGATTCAGTGTCAGATCCATACTCTTATCAGTTCAGGAGAAATAAAAGCATAATAATTAATTTGACATGAGTCCGTGGAAG